>NC_091184.1:4215252-4445252 GCF_040958095.1 Procambarus clarkii | reverse complement strand
GAAGAAAAGAAGTGATTTACTATAGAGTGTATTACACTTATTTGTATAATTTGCACGACGTTTCGAACCTCCATGGTTCATTGCCAAGTGAACAGATCTTACAATACTAGTTGATTTTATACCCGCATTAGGTCAGGTGATAATACAATGAAGGTGAAAAACATGGGAGGATACATAAGGGATAAACATAGGGGCTGCAGAAGGCTTATTGGCCCATACGAGGCATCTCCTATCTAAACACAAAGATTAATCCAGTGTAATTGGCCTGTTATGTTGGACATTGTCTTCTGTGTTGGCATCGATATGTTCTTGTCTTGTCCTTACTCTCATGGTGGGTAGAGTAAATAGTTCCGTGATTTGGGTGTTCATGGTAGGTCGCTCTGTTCTTATGTGAATTGCCTCAAGAATTTGTAATCTTCTTGAATCTTGGGTTTTGTCTATTATGCAAGTATTCTTGTTCAACATTTCTCTTGTTAGAGTAATGTCATGGGCTTGTCTCATGTGATTCCTAGGGGCACCAGATTGAAGATGGCATGTCAAACGCCTCGTCAGCTTGGTCGACGTCATACCTATGTACTTACATTGAAGGTTACATCCTTCGTGGGGGCAAGTGTACATGTATACAACGCTTGACTGCTGTAGAGGGTTCTCCGTCGGCTTCGGGCTGTTTTTGATAAGGAGTTCGGAAGTCTTCTTGGTTTTGTAGAATATTATCAGGTTTATGTTTTGGTTAGGAGTAGTGCTTTTTACTCCTTTACGGATTATTTCTTTCATTATTCTTTCCTCTTTTATATGTTCACTGTGCATGGTTGATTTGTAATATAATTTTATTGGGGGTGTTGTGGTTTCTGTTCTAGGTTCTGAATTATACCAACGGTCCAAGTGTCTTCTTATAGTAGCGTTTATTTCCGCGTTGCTATATCCGTTGTTCACCAATACCTGAGTTACTCTTTCAAAGCTCTCTACTCACGTTGCTCCATTCAGAGCAGTGGGTAAGCGCTCGACGAATATAAGCATTGAGAACACTGGCTTTGTATCTTTGGGGGCACTCACTTCTACCGTTCAGGCATAATCCTATGTTGGTGGGCTTGGTATATACGTTGGTGCTTAAAGATGTTCCTGTTTTTGTTATTAGTACATCCAAGAATGGCAGACTGTTATTTTCACTATTTTCATGTGTAAATCGGAGTACTGACTCTCTCTCTCTAGGTGTCTTTTTAGGTCAATTAGTTCATCTGAGTCTTTTACTATTACGAATATGTCATCTACATAACGGCAGTATACAGTTGGTTTTTGTCTGCTACTGAAGACCCTATCTTCGATGGTTCCCATATAAAAATTAACAAATAATTTAAAAAAAAAAATAATAAAAAAAAAATCCCTCGTCCTAAAGATGGCTACTTTAACCTGACTTCTTATGATCTTACCCAGGACCAACGAGATCTCTTAAATCTTGGTCTAAATTGTCAATTCTTATCTAAACCAAAGATGCATCAAAAACGCCTGGAAATCGAAATGCTTCTGGACGATATCCATAAGCTAGAAGACAACAAAAAAGTCATCACCACTGACACACTTCAAGCTGAACTACTTGCAGAAGCAGGGAAAAAACGAGGAACATATTCATCTACAATCTTAACCCCACGACTCAAAGAAGCAGCGAAACAACTAAAAAATCTGAAAGACGTAACCATAAGAAAAGCCGACAAAACAGCAGCATATGTATTGATTCCTACCCATGAATACATGAACAAAATTAGCGACATCCTAAGTGACGACTCCAAATTTCAACGAATCACGAGGAACCCCGTAGAAGACCTTAAGCGGAAAGTAAACAAAACAATTACAGCAATCAACGCAAAGAAAAGTAGTGTGCATTTCAATAAACTTCAAGGCGACTATGGCTTAGGATATGCCTACGGCAATGTTAAGACGCATAAACCAGGTAACCCACTACGCCCTATAATCAGCCAAATACCAACCCCAACTTATCACCTGGCAAAGAAACTCAATGAACTCCTAACTCCATACACTCCAAGTAAGTTTAGTCTACAATCATCAGCAGATTTCCTAGAATTGATCAAATCTACCCAGCCCGATGGAATCATCGCTTCCCTGGACGTTGAATCCCTTTTTACCAACGTCCCAGTCGACACAACCATAGGAATGATACTGGATAGAGTATACAGAGACGAGAGCACCCCCAAATTAGACATACCTGAGCCACACTTGAAAAGTCTTCTCGAAGCATGTACAAAGGAAGCCCCTTTCATCAGTCCACAAGGAGACATGTATTTACAAATAGACGGAGTAGCAATGGGCTCCCCCTTAGGAGTTTTATTTGCTAATTTTTATATGGGAACCATCGAAGATAGGGTCTTCAGTAGCAGACAAAAACCAACTGTATACTGCCGTTATGTAGATGACATATTCGTAATAGTAAAAGACTCAGATGAACTAATTGACCTAAAAAGACACCTAGAGAGAGAGTCAGTACTCCGATTTACACATGAAAATAGTGAAAATAACAGTCTGCCATTCTTGGATGTACTAATAACAAAAACAGGAACCTCTTTAAGCACCAACGTATATACCAAGCCCACCAACATAGGATTATGCCTGAACGGTAGAAGTGAGTGCCCCCAAAGATACAAAGCCAGTGTTCTCAATGCTTATATTCGTCGAGCGCTTACCCACTGCTCTGAATGGAGCAACGTGAGTAGAGAGTTTGAAAGAGTAACTCAGGTATTGGTGAACAACGGATATAGCAACGCGGAAATAAACGCTGCTATAAGAAGACACTTGGACCGTTGGTATAATTCAGAACCTAGAACAGAAACCACAACACCCCCAATAAAATTATATTACAAATCAACCATGCACAGTGAACATATAAAAGAGGAAAGAATAATGAAAGAAATAATCCGTAAAGGAGTAAAAAGCACTACTCCTAACCAAAACATAAACCTGATAATATTCTACAAAACCAAGAAGACTTCCGAACTCCTTATCAAAAACAGCCCGAAGCCGACGGAGAACCCTCTACAGCAGTCAAGCGTTGTATACATGTACACTTGCCCCCACGAAGGATGTAACCTTCAATGTAAGTACATAGGTATGACGTCGACCAAGCTGATGAGGCGTTTGACATGCCATCTTCAATCTGGTGCCCCTAGGAATCACATGAGACAAGCCCATGACATTACTCTAACAAGAGAAATGTTGAACAAGAATACTTGCATAATAGACAAAACCCAAGATTCAAGAAGATTACAAATTCTTGAGGCAATTCACATAAGAACAGAGCGACCTACCATGAACACCCAAATCACGGAACTATTTACTCTACCCACCATGAGAGTAAGGACAAGACAAGAACATATCGATGCCAACACAGAAGACAATGTCCAACATAACAGGCCAATTACACTGGATTAATCTTTGTGTTTAGATAGGAGATGCCTCGTATGGGCCAATAAGCCTTCTGCAGCCCCTATGTTTATCCCTTATGTATCCCCCCATGTTTTTCACCTTCATTGTATTATCACCTGACCTAATGCGGGTATAAAATCAACTAGTATTGTAAGATCTGTTCACTTGGCAATGAACCATGGAGGTTCGAAACGTCGTGCAAATTATACAAATAAGTGTAATACACTCTATAGTAAATCACTTCTTTTCTTCACCTTAAAAGTACGAAAATGAGTTTTGGAGAACTCCTATTCCAATTAAGCCCTGATGCTAAGAAAATAGTTAGAGGGATAGAAGCCCTAAACCAGAAAATAATAAATACAGAATATGCGGTCATATTCAATGAAACATATATATATATATATATATATATATATATATATATATATATATATATATATATATATATATATATATATATATATATATATATATATTTATATTTATATTTATGTCATACCTAGTAGCCAGAACACTCTTCTCGGCCTACTATGCAAGGCCCAATTTGCCTAAAAGGCCAAGTGATTTTCTTTATTTTCAATAAATTGTTTGCAGTTAGTTTATTTGAATTATTATTATTATATTATATTAAGAACATGAATTATTGACGTAGTTGAGTTTGTTTAGGTTAGGTAGGGTTGGTTAGGTTCAGTAATATTAGTTTTACATATCTACATTAGTTTTAAGTCAAATATAAACAAATTAACTCATACATAATGAAATGGGTGGCTCTATCATTTCATAAGAAAAAATAGAAAAAATATGTTAGGAAAACTTGGCTTATTAGGCAAATCGGGCCTTGCATAGTAGGCTGAGTGCTGCGTTCTGGCTACTAGGTACAACATTATATATATATATATATATATATATATATATATATATATATATATATATATATATATATATATATATATATATATATATATATATTTATATATATATATATATATATATAATGTATTATCACCTGACCTAATATATATATATATATATATATATATATATATATATATATATATATATATATATATATATATATATATATATATATATATATATATATATATATATTGGTGTATACTGGCAGCAGGTTTTCTTTCAAACATGTTTCATTGAATATGACCGCATATTCTGTATTTATTATTTTCTGGTTTAGGGCTTCTATCCCTCTAACTATTTTCTTAGCATCAGGGCTTAATTGGAATAGGAGTTCTCCAAAACTCATTTTCGTACTTTTAAGGTGAAGAAAAGAAGTGATTTACTATAGGGTGTATTACACTTATTTGTATAATTTGCACGACGTTTCGAACCTCCATGGTTCATTCTCAAGTGAACAGATCTTACAATACTAGTTGATTTTATACCCGCATTAGGTCAGGTGATAATACAATGAAGGTGAAAAACATGGGTTTTGCTGATGATTGCTGATGGTTCTGCTGATGATTGTAGACTAAACAGTAAGTTTAGTCTACAATCATCAGCAGATTTCCTAGAATTGATCAAATCTACCCAGCCCGATGGAATCATCGCTTCCCTGGACGTTGAATCCCTTTTTACCAACGTCCCAGTCGACACAACCATAGGAATGATACTGGACAGAGTATACAGAGACGAGAGCACCCCCAAATTAGACATACCTGAGCCACACTTGAAAAGTCTTCTCGAAGCATGTACAAAGGAAGCCCCTTTCATCAGTCCACAAGGAGACATGTATTTACAAATAGACGGAGTAGCAATGGGCTCCCCCTTAGGAGTTTTATTTGCTAATTTTTATATGGGAACCATCGAAGATAGGGTCTTCAGTAGCAGACAAAAACCAACTGTATACTGCCGTTATGTAGATGACATATTCGTAATAGTAAAAGACTCAGATGAACTAATTGACCTAAAAAGACACCTAGAGAGAGAGTCAGTACTCCGATTTACACATGAAAATAGTGAAAATAACAGTCTGCCATTCTTGGATGTACTAATAACAAAAACAGGAACCTCTTTAAGCACCAACGTATATACCAAGCCCACCAACATAGGATTATGCCTGAACGGTAGAAGTGAGTGCCCCCAAAGGTACAAAGCCAGTGTTCTCAATGCTTATATTCGTCGAGCGCTTACCCACTGCTCTGAATGGAGCAACGTGAGTAGAGAGTTTGAAAGAGTAACTCAGGTATTGGTGAACAACGGATATAGCAACGCGGAAATAAACGCTGCTATAAGAAGACACTTGGACCGTTGGTATAATTCAGAACCTAGAACAGAAACCACAACACCCCCAATAAAATTATATTACAAATCAACCATGCACAGTGAACATATAAAAGAGGAAAGAATAATGAAAGAAATAATCCGTAAAGGAGTAAAAAGCACTACTCCTAACCAAAACATAAACCTGATAATATTCTACAAAACCAAGAAGACTTCCGAACTCCTTATCAAAAACAGCCCGAAGCCGACGGAGAACCCTCTACAGCAGTCAAGCGTTGTATACATGTACACTTGCCCCCACGAAGGATGTAACCTTCAATGTAAGTACATAGGTATGACGTCGACCAAGCTGACGAGGCGTTTGACATGCCATCTTCAATCTGGTGCCCCTAGGAATCACATGAGACAAGCCCATGACATTACTCTAACAAGAGAATTGTTGAACAAGAATACTTGCATAATAGACAAAACCCAAGATTCAAGAAGATTACAAATTCTTGAGGCAATTCACATAAGAACAGAGCGACCTACCATGAACACGCAAATCACGGAACTATTTACTCTACCCACCATGAGAGTAAGGACAAGACAAGACACAGAAGACAATGTCCAACATAACAGGCCAATTACACTGGATTAATCTTTGTGTTTAGATAGGAGATGCCTCGTATGGGCCAATAAGCCTTCTGCAGCCCCTATGTTTATCCCTTATGTATCCCCCCATGTTTTTCACCTTCATTGTATTATCACCTGACCTAATGCGGGTATAAAATCAACTAGTATTGTAAGATCTGTTCACTTGAGAATGAACCATGGAGGTTCGAAACGTCGTGCAAATTATACAAATAAGTGTAATACACTCTATAGTAAATCACTTCTTTTCTTCACCTTAAAAGTACGAAAATGAGTTTTGGAGAACTCCTATTCCAATTAAGCCCTGATGCTAAGAAAATAGTTAGAGGGATAGAAGCCCTAAACCAGAAAATAATAAATACAGAATATGCGGTCATATTCAATGAAACATATATATATATATATATATATATATATATATATATATATATATATATATATATATATATATATATATATATATATATATATATATATATATATATATATATATATATATTTTATTAAATATGACCGAAAAAGTAAGATTAATAATTCTAACACGAATTTTCTCAATCTTTCGTACATTATGCTTCACTGTTGGAGGTAAATCAAAAATCACTTCTCCAAAATTCATTTTTATTTCTAGTCTGACGCGACACGGGCGCGTTTGATATTGTTAATAGAAACGTTATCCCTACAGACAAAAATCAGAGGATACAACTGACGATTTACTATAAAACCAGAAAAACGGCCAGCCTACTCATGAGAAACTCTCCAGACACGAAACAGAACGCTTTAAAAGAGACTAACGTCGTCTATGCCTTCAAATGCCCACTTGGGGACTGTAAGCTCCAAAAAACCCAGTATATAGGCAAGACAACAACATCTCTTTCTAGGCGTTTAACGATGCATAAACAACAGGGCTCCATTAAGGAACATATAATCTCTTCCCATAACCAAACCATCGCCAGAGAAATCCTAGTAAACAACACAGAAATCATCGATAGATACAGCGATAGCAGGCGGCTAGACGTTTGCGAGGCACTACACATCAAGAAGTCAACACCAGCAATCAACAGCCAATTATTGCACAACTATATTCTACCCACCTCAAGACTCCGCTCCAATATAGAAGCATCAAGAAATATGGACCAATAGGCTTTCTACAAACACTTCTATTCAATATCCATTGTTTCGTGTTCTGTCTTGTGTTGATACTTTTAATACCCTATTAATATCCTCTAATGCCACATCATCCTTCCCACCTTACTCAAATGTAATGCCACATCACCCTTCCCACCTCACTCAAATGTAGATATAAAATCAGGGAAACGCAAGTTCTAATCAGTTGTGTATTTGTGAAGTCTTTGAAAATGTAATAAGTTTTACGAAACGCGCCCGTGTCGCGTCAGACTAGAAATAAAAATGAATTTTGGAGAAGTGATTTTTGATTTACCTCCAACAGTGAAGCATAATGTACGAAAGATTGAGAAAATTCGTGTTAGAATTATTAATCTTACTTTTTCGGTCATATTTAATAAAATATGTCTACAGGAAAGACTGCTACCAAAATATACTAATATATATATATATATATATATATATATATTTTATTTATTTATTTATGCATATACAAGAATGTACATAAGGAATGTGAGGATACAAATATGGTAATTACAGTCTTGTAAAGCCACTAGCACGCGCAGCGTTTCGGGCAGGTCCTTAATCTAAGAAAATTTTAAGGAGGTAAATACTTGCAAAATTTATAGACAAAAAATGATAACAGATTACATGGAATGAAAAAAAAAGAAGATGAGAGAAAATTATAGGTACAGTATATTAAAGCACATAGGTAGCTATGATTGATTGCAATGACAGCTTAAAATGGTAGTTGACAACAAATTGGTAGGCACAATACAGCAGAAACAATATAAGATTGATTACAATGACAGCTTGAATGGTAGTTGACAAAAATTGGTAGTCACAATACAGCATATGGCTAGCACATAAAAGAAGACAGCAATGAACACAATGATAAGGTTGTTTGATGTTACATAAAAATTAGGAGATTGGGTAACACTAGGTACAGAGCAAATTTAAAGCTCAGTGTAGGAAACTAAATAGATGAAGTTAGGTACTTTTTGGTTTTGCTTTTAAATAAGGCAAAAGTTTTACAGTTTTTCAATTCACTAGGGAGTGAGTTCAATAGACTAGGTCCCTTAATTTGCATAGAGTGTTTACACAGATTAAGTTTGACCCTGGGGATATCAAAGAGATATTTATTTCTGGTGTGGTGATAATGGGTCCTATTACATCTGTCCAGGGAGAGTTTCAGAGCATGGTTTGCATTTAAGAACAGGGTTTTGTAAATGTAGTTGACACAAGAGAATGTTTGGAGGGAGTTAATATTTAGCAAGTTTAGGGATTTAAACAAGGGAGCTGAGTGTTGTCTGAAAGCAGAGTTAGTTATTATTCTGATAGTAGATTTTTGCTGTGTGATGATGGGCTTAAGGTGGTTTGCAGTGGTAGACCCCCATGCACAGATACGATAATTAAGATAGGGGTAGATTAGTGCATAATATAGTGAGAGGAGAGCAGATTTAGGAACATAATATCTGATTTTGGAGAATATACCAACTGTCTTAGAGACTTTCTTAGTTATGTGTTGAATGTGGGTGCTGAAGTTGAGTCTCTTGTCTAGGAATAGGCCAAGAAACTTGCCATCATTTTTATTACTGATGTTAATGTTGTCTATCTGTAGCTGAATTGCATTTGATGATTTGCTACCAAATAAGATGTAGTAAGTCTTTTCGATGTTTAATGTTAGTTTGTTCGTTGACATCCATAAGTGGACTTTTTTTAATTCATTATTCACAACATTATTTAGTGTATGTGGGTTGAGGTTTGAGTAGATAAGGGTAGTATCGTCAGCAAACAATATAGGTTTGAGAATATTAGAGACATTAGGCAGATCGTTTATATATATAAGAAATAGAAGAGGTCCTAAGATGCTGCCCTGTGGCACTCCAACGGTAATTGGTAGAGTGGAAGAAGTTGTATCATTGATGGTTACATATTGGTGTCTGTCACTAAGATAGGATCGGATGTAGTCAAGGGCAAGGCCTCGGATTCCATAATGCTGGAGTTTAAGTAAGAGGTAGTTGTGATTAACAGTATCAAAGGCTTTTCTTAGGTCAATGAAGAGTCCAATCGGAAACTCATTTTTGTCAAGGGCTGAGTAGATAATGTCAAGGAGACTAATGATTGCATCATTGGTGCTCTTTTGGGACCGGAAGCCAAACTGGCAGGGGCTTAGTATGTCGAATTTTACGAGGTAGGAATAGAGCTGTTTGTAAATAATTGTTTCAAATATTTTTGATTATATTTTTGATTATATATATATATATATATATATATATATATATATATATATATATATATATATATATATATATATATATATATATATATATATATATATATATATATATATATATATATATATATATATATATATATATATATATATATATATATATATATATATATATATATATATTATATATATATATATATATATATATATATATATATATATATATATATATGTCGTACCTAGTAGCCAGAACTCACTTTTTGGCCTACTATTCAAGGCCCGATTTACCTAATAAGCCAAGTTTTCCTGAATTAATATATTTTTTCTAATTTTTTTCTTATGAAATGATAAAGCTACCCATTTCATTATGTATGAGGTCAATTTTTTTTTATTGGAGTTAAAATTAACGTAGATATATGACCGAACCTAACCAACCCTACCTAACCTAACCTATCTTTATAGGTTAGGTTTGGTTAGGTAGCCGAAAAAGTTAGGTTAGGTAAGTTAGGAAGTCGAAAAACAATTAATTCATGAAAACTTGGCTTATTAGGCAAATCGGGCCTTGCATAGTAGGCTGAGAAGTGAGTTCTGGCTACTAGGTACGACATATATATATATTGCCCCAATAGATTGCCACAAGGATAGTAAACATATCCTTGAAACCCAAAGCAATTCAATGCTCCAGATTGATATGTTACTCGACCTCCCTCGTGGTCATCCTGGCCAGTCTCTTTGCGTAATGAAGATCACTTCTGATAGTAGGTCCCTTCCGTCTTCCATAATTCTTGCTGGTGCCAGATGCTCCTGAAGGAGCATCTGTTCTCCTCCCCTCTGCAATAGGTGCTGGAAATTTGTGCATGGTCCCTTCAAATGCACAAGTGCCATGTCTCGGATGCCCCTTGTGTGGATACTCAGGTCATTATAAGACAGTGCTTTTCTTCCCAAGCTCACTGCATCAATTGCAGTGATGCCCACCCTACCTTCTCTCGCACATGTGTGCAATACAAATTTGAGGAAGCCATCCTCAATTTGAAACATCAGAATCATTTATCTTTTCTTGAGGTGAGACGCCAAGTACGCCATCTTTTATCTTCCTCTGGCATGTCTTATACTCGTATATTGCGTTCCACTTGTCGCCCTCTCCCACTCCCTATCTCAGTTTTGCAACCGTTTCCAGGCCATGGACCTGGACACCACCACCACCTCACCTGCTCTACTGAATTCTGGGCCAGAGGGTCTTCCTCCTGGTTCTCTGTCTGGTGTCTCCCTTCCCTTCCTCCCTTCCTTCCTTCCCAGTGTTCCCTCCACACCGCGTGTCCATCCAGGTCATTGTCCCTCCTCCCAGCAATCTTCATATTAAGAACATAAGAACAAAGGCAACTGCAGAAGGCCTATTGGCCCAAACGAGGCAGCTCCTATCTATAACCACCCAATCCCACTCATATACTTGTCCAACCCGCGCTTGAAACAATCGAGGGACCCCATATCTACCACATTACGCGGCAATTGGTTCCACAAATCAACAACCCTGTTATTGAACCAGTATTTACCCAAGTCTGTCCTAAATCTAAACTTAATCAAATTTATACCCATTGTTTCGTGTTCTATCTTGTGTTGATATTTTTAATACCCTATTAATATCTCCCCTGTTATGTCCATACATCCACTTGATAACCTCTATCATGTCACCCCTCACTCTTCGCCTTTCCAGTGAATGCAACTTAAGCTTTGTTAATCTTTCTTCATATGAAAGATTTCTAATTTGGGGAATTAACTTAGTCATCCTACGTTGGACACATTCAAGTGAATTTATATCCATTCTATAATACGGCGACCAAAACTGAACTGCATAATCTAAATGGGGCCTAACTAGAGCAAGATATAGCTTAAGAACCACACCAGGTGTCTTGTTACTAACGCTTCGATTAATAAATCCCAGTGTCCTATTCACCTTATTACGACCATTCATGCATTGATCCTTTTGTTTTAAATTCTTACTGATCATAACTCCCAGATCCCTTTCGCAATCCGACTTCGCAATCTCAACACCATCTAGCTTGTAACTCTATCATCATTACCTAGCCTCAGAACTTAACATTTATCAGCATTAAACTGCATTTGCCAATCCTTTGACCATTTCAGAACCCTATCTAGATCAACTTGAAGTGATAGTGAGTCCTCCTCCGAATTAATTTCCCTACCGATTTTCGTATCATCGGCAAATTTGCAAATGTTGCTACTCAAACCTGAATCTAAATCATTTATATATATTATAAACAACAGAGGTCCCAGGACAGAGCCCTGAGGTACTCCACTAACAACATTATCCCACTCTGACTTAACCCCATTTATACTAACTCTCTGTTTCCTATGGAATAGCCATGACCTAATCCAACTTAATATAGCACCCCCAATACCATGAGCTTCTATTTTTTAATTAGTCTTTCATGTGGCACTGTATCAAAAGCGTTGCTAAAGTCAAGGTACACACCTACACAAGGTAGGAAAGACTTGGGTAAATACTGGTTCAGTAACAGGGTTGTTGATTTGTGGAACCAATTGCCGCGTAACATTGTGGAGGTGGGGTCCCTCGATTGTTTCAAGCACGGGTTGGACAAGTATATGAGTGGGATTGGGTGGTTATAGAATAGGAGCTGCCTCGTATGGGCCAACAGGCCTTCTGCAGTTGCCTTTGTTCTTATGTTCTTATGTTCTTAACATCACAATCCTTACCACTCTCAACTGCCTCAACTATGCTGGAATAAAAAGTTAGCAAATTTGTTAAACATGAACGGCCATTTGTAAAACCATGTTGCGACTCATTTATTAATTTATGTTTTTCAAGATGGAGACGAATTTTAGTTTAGTTTAGTTCATTTATTATGCACTCCATACCCATCTTGTGGGCGGTAGTGGAAAGGGTTACAGAGGCACATAATGGGCTCAGGGACTGAACCCCACAATTCATTTAGCTAAGCAAGTTACAATCTTGTTGAGCTAGTTGCAAAATTCTATATAAGTCATCACATCAACAATGATGATTGACGAATTGTATTTGCAATTATTGATTCACGAATTGAATTTGCAATTAATGATTCACGAATTGAATTTGCAATTGTATTTGTAGACGAATTGTATTTGCAATTATTGATTCAAGTAACTTTCCCACAACAGACGTTAGGCTAATTGGCCGATAGTTTGACGCAAGTGATCTATCTCCTTTCTTAAAAATTGGTACCACATTAGCTACCTTCCATGACTCTGGCACTCTGCCTGACTCTATTGATTTATTAAATATGGTAGACAGTGGCTCAGAAAGCTCCTCTTTGTATTCTTTAAGCACCCTGGCAAACACTTCATCCGGCCCTGGGGATTTGTTTGGTTTTAGTTTTTCTAATTGTTTAATTACGTCCTCCCTGGTAACTGCTAAACTAGTCAACCTGTCCTCATCCCCACCCACATAGACTTGTTCGGCTGAAGGCATATTGTTAAGTTCTTCTTTAGTAAATACAGATATAAAATATTTGTTAAAAATACTACTCATCTCCTTGTCATTATCCGTTATTTGACCTGTCTCAGATTTTAATGGACCTATCCTTTCCCTAGTCTTAGTTCGATATAACTGAAAAAACCCTTTAGGATTTGACTTTGCTTGCTCTGCTATGCGAACTTCATAGTTTCTTTTTGCTTTCCTAATCTCTTTTTTAACATTTCTAACCAGTTGTATGAATTCCTGTTCTAAACTGACTTCCCCATTCTTAATCCTTTTGTACCAAGCTCTCTTATTCCCTATAAGGTTCTTTAAATTATTTGTTATCCACTTTGGGTCATTAGTATTCGATCTATTCAATTTGTATGGTATACTACGTTCCTGTGCTTTGTTTAGAATATTCTTAAATAAGTTATATATTAAATCCACATCGAAATCCCCTTTTACGTCACCTATCGCTGGGTTCATGTCTCGCTCCAAGATCGGCCCACACCCCATACCCAAGACTTTCCAATCTATTTGACCCCAAAAAATTCTTAGGCTATTAAAATCAGCTTTTCGAAAATCTGGCACTTTAACAGAATTTTCTCCTACAGGTCTATTCCATTCTCTGCTAAATCTGATTACTTTGTGATCACTGTTCCCTAGCTCACTCCCTATTTCGATGTCATTAATTTGTGTTTCCCTGTTAGTTAACACTAAATCTAAAATATTATTTTCCTGCATTGGTTCCTTAATGTTTTGCGTAAGAAAGCAATTGTCAATTAATTCTAGAAAATCTTCTGCTTCACTATTCCCTGTTTTGTTCACCCAGTTTATTCCACTAAAATTAAAGTCACCCATGACATAAATACTGTTAGATCTAGATGCTCTAGATATTTCATCCCATAGATGCTTTGCTTCCATTCTGTCTAAATTTGGTGGCCTATATATAACTCCTTTTATAATATTATTTGCTTTTTCGTTTAATTCTATCCAAATAGTTTCTGTGTGTGGCTTAGTTTTGATTCCCTCTTTGAGACTACATTTCAAATTGTCCCTAACATATATGGCTACTCCCCCTCCTCGTCTAATATATCTATCTGTGTGAAATAGTTTAAATCCATTTATTTGATATTCAGCTAATAGTTCTCTATTTTCTACATTCATCCACGTTTCGGTAAGTGCAATAATATCTATTTTTTCTGTGCAGACAAGAGCATTTAATTCGTTAATTTTATTTCTTAGACTTATGCTGTTAGTGTAATATACCCTAAGTGAATTGTTATTTTGAGGCCCTTTTCTTTCCCTGATCATTTTGCCAATTCTTTTCTCCCACGGACACATACTTTTATTACCTCCTTCCTCCAAATCAATTCCCATACCACTATCTACTAACAGTTTAAACCCAAACAAACACCTCTAACCACTGGTTCCAACGAGTTCGCAACAGCAACAACCCCAGCCCTCGATAGATGGATCCCATCACGAGCATACATTTCATTTCTTCCATAGAAGTGTTCCCAGTTGTCTATGAAAGATATTGCATTTGATTTGCAATATCTTTCCAGCCAGCAATTGACACCAAGTGCCCTCGACATCCATTCATTTCCCACTCCCTTTCTTAGAAGAATGCCACATATGATCGGGATTCCTCCCTTGCTCCTAACTAATTCTATGGCTGTCCTTAATCTCTGTATTAGTTCCTCACTCCTAACTCGTCCAACATCATTACCCCCTGCACTAATACAAATAATGGGTTTGTTTCCATTTCCCGTCATAATATCATTCATGTTTCCAACAATATCGGCAATTCCAGCTCCCGGATAGCAAACCCTTATCTGTTCCCCCTATCTCTGGCACAAAACGTTCTGTCTAAATACCTCACCTGGGAATCTCCCACAACCAAAATTCGCTTCGGTACCTCCTTAACTTTCTGAGCAGCCTGAGGGGCCTGCGCTCCGCTGCTCCTCGCTGGTTTCCGTTCCGAGTGAACTGGAGGCTCACCACAGCACTCGTCCTCCAACACGGCAAATGAGTTTGCTGTCCTTAGGGCGTCTGTAGGTGGCCTTGTCAAGGTCTTCTTAAGACCCCTGTCCTTCACGACTCCCCACGACGAGGTCCCGTCAACACTGGTCTCCTCCTTCGTTTCCTCCCGAAGTCTCAGCTGTCGTACCTCCTCCTGCAGGGAATCTATCTCTGCTCTCAAAGCTCCAACCAGACTCACCAAATCCTTCACTAATCCTTCCATTATTGCAATAATAATGTTACAACAATCGGAGCTCCAGCTAACACAACCTCTCACTGTGACTGCACCTGACTGACTTGTGACTGCACCTGACTGACTTTATTGACTGCTCCTTTTCTCCTTCTGCTGTTGAGACTGCAATGGCTGTTGCCCAGTACGATACTGCTGGCACACCTATCTATATCAGAAACATAAGCCTTGCTCCTCTACTTCCTCCCCAGCAGGTAAGAAGGCATCAATCTCTTCCTCACCTTACGAATCCGACTCTATCCCTGAATCCCCCTCCCATTTCGGTGATTAAGTCCTCTGTCCCAAATATAGAAATTCCCTTGGCCCTCAATTCTCTCTTGGATGCTGCCCTTGATGAGGTGCGCTCCCCTGTTTCTGCCCCTCCTCTCCCTGATTGCCTTGACCGCAGCTCTCCAATGCTGCTCTGGACCCAGTCAGTCCACCTCTGGTTCATCCTACCACTACCTTGACTCCATTGTTCTTGCTAGATTTACCTGTTCCTGCTAGATTTACCTGTTCTTGATAGATTTACCTGTTCTTGCTAGATTTACCTGTTCTTGCTAGATTTACTTGTTCTTGCTAGATTTATCTATGCCCCATAACCCCAATTTCACTGATCCTGATCTTGATATTAGTATACTGTTTTAATTTGTCTTTATTTGTCCCGTGTTCTCTATTTCTATTCTCTCTATTTTTGACAATGTTTATTCTTCATTTGAATATTCGTGTATTTTATGCCAACTTATATGAATTCCAGCTTCGGATATCACAGTTTTCACTGCTTTGTGTCTGTCTCCAGGAGCCAGACACAACTGGTAAGCCATGAGCACTACCTTCTTCACCTTATCGTAATCACTGGAGTCATCAAGGGACAACGTGGAGTAGGTAATTTGGGCCTTCCCAGTCAAGACGGACTGTATCATGATGGCCCAATTCTCCTTTGGCCAATCCAAAGAGGCAGCAACTTTCTCGAAGGCTGCGAAGAACTTTGAAACTTCCTTTTCGTTGAATTTAGGGACCATCTTTATATTCCTTACCGGATCAAAACTACTTGTTAACGTTGTTTTCCTCTGACCACCTAATCGCAATACTTCTAACTCGTGTAGTCTTTCCTTCTCCCTTTCTTGCCTTTCTTTTTCCTTTTCTTCTAATTCCAACCGTTTCATATCCATTTCCTTTTCTTTCATTTCTCGTTCTTTCTCTATTTCCTTTTCTTTCATTGCCATTTCTTTCTCTTTAATTTCCTGTTCTATTTCTAATTTCTTCCACTCTATCTCACGATTTATTTCTAAGGCTCGCATTTTGACAGTTAGAAAACTTATATTCAGTTTACCCGCATTACTTTCACCATCACTACCTTTATCTTCCTTTTCAGTGGCAGCTACCACCTCACTTTCCTTCGTGTCCTGTGCCTCGCTTTCCTGCTTCTCCCCGGCCTTCAAATGTTTGTGAACCTTTGACAAGATCTCAACACGGGAATCGCTGTCACGTATTTTGATCTCCAGATAGGCACTCACTAGCACAAGTTCTTACTTTCCCAGATATTTCAATCTGGCAAGACAGTCCTCCTTGTTCAGAAAGTCCTAAACATAGTCCAGATCCTCAATGGTCACTTTCTCCGCCATTGTCACTTAAGTGGTGCACGAACACTTAACACACTGCTTCACTTGAGCACTTAACACACCAAGCACTGTACTTCGCCAATACTGCACTTAATCGCACCGAGCACCGAACTCGCCAATACTGCACTTAATCACACAGAGCACCGCACTTGCCAATATTGCACTTAATCACACTGCACTGAACAGGACGTATAACATCCTAATAATTACAAACAGGGGAATTATTCACAGGAGATTGCACTACGTCACCATCCCTGTCAAACATGCTTGACAAGGGGTCGGATCCCGCAAGGGATGCCAATTATGTTACGGCCCTACTGGGACGCAACCGGGTTCTTTTCTGATGGTATTAGTTTTTTGGGCATCCAGCCCCAAGTTAGTAGAGGCTTTCAAGGGGTGAGCTCCATAACGCAAGTAAAATCAATGGGGGTGGTACATTAAATACACAAGTATACTTAATTATATATATTCCTTTCCCACCACCATATGTAAATTAAAGTCACAAAAGGGAATTATTACAACACAGTATTTACATCTTAGTCTTCCTCTGAAGACACTGGATACTTGGCGATGCTCACTCTGGGTAGCCTTTCCTGGTTTTCTCTTCCATGGCCCAGAACCCACCATGAATCTACCCTGGCCACAGGCCAGCCAAATTACAATCCCACTGGGTGCCTCGTCGTGATGGCCTACAACCACAGTCCAGCCTGTAGCTGGCAGGTACTAGTCATCCTCGCTGTTAGGCCACTCCATGACTAATACTAAGGTTGCGAGCCCTTGGCAGGAGCCTCGTGTGACTCGCTGGTCACTCTCCTCGGTCGGCACCGCAGTGGGTGGTCTCTTCCACCAGCCAGCCTCGGAGACGGCGAATCCTGTCACTGTCACTCCTCAGGCAGGCTATCACGCACTCAGCAGAGTTCATCCGGGGGTGGCTCACAGCTTCTACAAAGCAGACTGGTAAAGAGACCTTGGCTGCCATGGGTAGACTGATTCAACGTACCTCACAGCCGTCCTAGGTTGACTCTGAAAGCAGACACATCATCAGTACTGGGGACACTACATGGGATCACTAGGAAACATCACTTACTAGCTTAGACACAAACGTCCACTTATTCGCTCCATAGATGGCGATCACTGTCTAAGCGCCACCTCACCAGAGGTCAGCAGCGGCTACGTCACGAGCCGACTAGGACAGGCATCCAGCACTTATTGCCGGTATCTCTCGTCATCACTAGATGGCGTTGTCCATGTGGGATTTTCGGGAGCGGACTCACAGATTGCGTGGACTTCACAGCTTCTGGCTCGGGCGAGGAATTTTGGTTCGTAACACACGCGTCCAAAGTCCATGCTTTGGGCACACTATACAGTAATGTAAGTTTGCCTCGGGTAATAAATAACAGTGATCATCATTACCCGGTTTCAGGGGATGGACGGTGTTTCAGGCCATCCTCCAAAGGTTTCACAATGTCAACAAGAAAACGGTCAATTTAAAGTAGTCTCTCCTACCCTACCAGAGGCTCCAAAACAGAAAATGGGACAGTACATCACTTTTTTGAGTTGCTTTCATTTTCTTGTAAATTTTTTGGCTTTGTGTGATGCATATGAGCAAAAAGTGATGCTCTTTATCAGAGGACAGGTTAGGTATTTACTCGGAGTAGAGAGAATATTATAGAGAATCTTTTTTTTTCTCTTTGGCAGGAACACCACTTGAATATGGCGTCGCTTGTGTGGGTGTGGCGGCGAAGTGATCTGGCCGCAGCGGTGCGACCCATCGTGGCTGTACTGATTTACGTGCTGGATGACTTCGGAAGCACCTTAGTTGAACCTTAGCGTGCATCTTAGCCTGGACACAAGTTCGAACCCTCACTATGGCCTTTGTGGATTTGTTCATTAAATGAATAATGATATTGTGATTTCTGTATCACAAGTGATGTTCTTTTTCTTAAGAATGTTTTCCATGATTTGTATACAGATAAAGGTTTGATTGATAACAGTTGTGTACCTCAACTTGGCTTGATAATAAACAATAAAAGTATATTTGAGTTTAAAAACTTATTATTGCTGTAAAGTTTCTTAATTTCTGGAGTACAAGACGACTGGTATTGCCCCTTTTAACCCCTCCGTGGTGCCTCCTTGCCGTGGTGAGGGGCTCATGTACACCTCCCTGTGACCGGTGTAGGTTGCCTTAGCCCCCTCTCCTGCCCCTTTTTGGTTGGTAGACGTGCTGAAGGGCACCACGTAGGGGCCTTATGAGCCATCGGACCACCCGCTGGAGGGGTCGCCTGTGAGGGGCCACCCTGAGTGGATGGTTGGGTGTCCAGGCTGGTGCGATAGGGGGAATGGGGTCTTAGCACCAATGTGGGAGAATGAACGATGTAGTAGGACTCCCCTGTTGAAAAGGGGGAGCACCGCTGGGGTCAACGCACCCTTCCTACACTGGCCCGCGCTCAGTCTCCCTGGCTGCCCTAGTAGATGGTATCTCTTGGTTCCAGGTCCCAAACTTTTGATATTGTTTGCTGCATGGATGACGACACGACTTCTCTTACCCAGGCTCATGGGGTGGGTGACCAGGCCCCTGAGTTGGACCGTCCTGGAAGACCAGGATCTGTAGCCCCCGCTACAGGGCCCGGTTTAAGCCCAGATCGGACTCTTCCTTCCTGCTCCCCTCCCTCCTCTGTGGTTGGGTCGAGCCCCAAGCCTGCTGTGGTGACCGCCTCGTCCCCTTGCATGGCTCCATCTTATTGTGACTACTGCGCCTTTTGACCCATCTCTCTCTAAAGGTTCTCATCGCCGTCCCCGCCACGGCTACTCTCTCTTATGCTCCCTTCCCATACTAATTCGTACCATGCTTTGTTTGGTCCTACGTGGACTAGTTACTTTGACCTCCATCCTTTACATTCAACTCCTGACAATTTTTCCCTTCATAAGCATCTTGTAGATTCCGTAGATGCCTCAGTTACCTTCAACCCCACCCGTCTTGGTACCCGTGTCGTTGCTGCTCCTCAGGATGCAGCCACCCGCTTAGCCGCCTTATCCTGCCTTGGCGAGACCCCTGTTCGGGTCTCAAAGAACGCTCGGGTAAATGCCAGTGTTGGCACTGTTCTCCTCGCACACCATGTTGCGACTGGTGTTAGGAATCTAAAAGACTGAAAAGACCACGAGGATATCAAGCATATCCTCAAGGCCCAGGGTCATTCTGTCCTCCAGGTGGATATGTTTACTCATCCCCCTCATGGTTATCGCCTTATGCCCCTTCGGGTTGTGAAGATTAACTTTGATGGTAGGATCCTTCCGCCCTCTGTCATTCTTGCTGGTGCCAGATGCTCTGTTCAGGAGTATATTCCATCTCATCGGCTCTGCAGTAAGTGCTGGAGGTTTGGGCATGGTGCCCTCAAATGCTCTAGTCCTATCTCTCTCTGTCCCATGTGTGGGGGCGAGGGTCACTCTAAGATGGAGTGCACTTCTCCCTAGGTCCGCTGCCTCAATTGCGGTGAGGCCAACGCTACCTTCTCCCGCACGTGTATACGTTACAAATTTAAGGCAGCTGTCCTCATCTTGAAGCTCCGGGACCATTTGTCTTTTCCTGAGGTTCGGCGCTAAGTTCATTGTCTCCCCTCTTTCGCTGGCGTATCCTATGCTTGCGTGGTGCGCTCTTCCTCTCCTCGTCCTTCCCACCTTACTCAGTCTTACAACCGTTTCCAAGCCTTAGACCCGGACACACCCACCACCACCTCCCCTGTTTCCCTCCGTTCTGTCCCAGAGGGTCCCCTCCCCTTCTGGTTCTCTGTCTAGGGTATCCCTTCTTTCTACCCAGTCTGTCATGTCTTCTGTGTCTTCTTTCTCCTCTCCTTCTGGTCTTCCTACACGTCATTCTCCTCCGTCTCTTGGCTCACCACGCCACCTGACAGTGCGGGCCGATGTCCATCGCTCTCCTGATGGTCATGTTGTTTGCTCATGCTCTTCTCCTTTCGAGATGCTGGAGTCTGTTACCCAGTACATTGCTGCTGGGAAACCAGTCTCTTTGAGTCAGAAGCGGAAACCTGGCTCCGCTCCTTCCTCCTTCCCGGTAGGTAAGAAGGCTTCGCTTTCTTCTCAACCCCCTATCTCTGATTCTTTTGTTCCTTCCCCTCCCGCTTCGGTAGTGGAGCTCCCTGTTCCTACTGTGGGGGCTTGTTTAGCCCCCGGTTCCGTCTCGGATACTGCCCTTGCTGAGGTGTGCTCCCCTCTTTCTGCCCCTCCTCCTCCTCCTCTTCCTTTTCCTCCTCCAGACCCTGTTCGTCCACCTCTGGTCTGTCCTCCCACTTCTTTCCCTCCTTCTTTACTCAGTTTACCCATGCCCCCTAACCCTGACTTCGCTGATCCTGACCCTGTGCTTCTTTCACGTGTTGTATTCCCTTTTCACCTTTGTTTCATCTTTGATCTCTGTTGCAATCCTTTCTCTTTTTGCCAATGTCTATTCTTCCGTGGAACATCCGTGGATAATACGCCAAATTCCTTGACCTCCAACTTCTAATTTCACAGTTTTCGCTTCCCTTTGTGTCTGTCTCCAGGAGTTGATGCTTGGTGCTCGTCCTGGTCGCTTCCTTGGCTATTCATTTCTCTCACCACCCCCCCCCCCAGCTGTTGCTGGAGCCCATAACTCTTCTGCTCTCTTGATTTACTCAGATGTTCCCTTCGTCCCCTTACTTTTTTCCTCACCTCTCCTTTGTTCTGCTGCGTGTGTCTTTGTGCGTAAATGGTACGTGGTTTGTTCCATTTATCTCCTCCCCACTGTCCCACTTTCTCTTCCCAATCTTAAACACCTCCTAGACTCCATGCCAGAACCTGTGCTTCTTCTGGGTGATTTCAATTGTCGTCATACCCTTTGGGGTGATGTGCTGACAAACACCCAGGGTCACCTCCTTGAACCTTTCCTCCTCTCTTCTTCCCTGTCCCTTCTTAATTCTGGTGAGCCCACTCATTTGGACTCTCGGACTTGCTCCCTTTCCTGTCTCGATCTTTCTCTGTGCTCGCCATCCCTTTCCTCAGATTTTGGGTGGTGTGTCCTTGATGACTTCCATGGCAGTGACCATTTTCCTATCCTTGTTAGTTTTTTCTCTTTTCACCCTCCTCTCTCCTTCTCTAGGTGGCGGTTTGCAGAGGCTGATTGGTGCCTCTTTACTCACCATGTTACTATTTCCGACCTCTCCATTCTGCCTCTCCCTCATGACACTGTCTTTGATGCTGCCCTCCACTCTATTCCTCGCTCTTCCTCTTGGGGAATGTGGAAGTATGTTCCCTGGTGGAATGTGGACTGTACTTGTGCTGTCCGCTGTAAGCGTGCAGCCTGGAAGAGACTTTTTCTTTTGTTTCGAAAGGCGAGTGCGGTGGCCCGTAGGACCATCTGTTCGACTAAACGTGCTTGCTGGATGTCTTATGTCTCCACCGTTATGTCCAAAACTCCTTTACCACTGGTCTGTAAGCGTATTCGTAAGATTACGAACTTACCCGCGTAAGTTCATTCCCGATGTCTCGCCGGTCCTTCGCCCCCGTGGTGTTCTTGTGGCGGACCCATTGCAGGTCGCGACCGAACTGGGTTCCCACTTTTCATGTTAGTTCTGGTTCTTATCTTCCCCAATCCTTCCTACTTCGTAAGCCTATTCTTGAATCTCGTCCTTTAAATTTCTGTACTCATCTTCGCCTTCCTTATAATGATCCCTTCTCTCTCTCTGAGCTGAGAAGCCCTGTGGTTTTATGGCAGTGGGCTCCGATGGCATTCATTATGAAATGGTTTGCCATCTCTCTCCGTGTACGTCTCAGTATTTACTGAGTCTGCAAAATCGGGTCTGGGAATCATCGTCAGTCCCTGAAGACTGGCTCGATGCTGTTGTCCTCCCTGTTCGGAAACCAGGGTCTCTCGAAGTCATCCCCCAACGACTTCCCTCCTATTGCCATCACGAGTTGTGTCTGCAAGCTCTTTGAACGTATGGTTACCGTTCGTTTGATGTGGTTCTTAGAATACTATCACCATCTCTCCCCTTCTTAATATGGTTTTCGCAAGTGCTGCAGCACAACGAATGTCCTGGTGAACTTGGAGGTCTATATTCGTACTGCTTTTGCTGCGAAGACCTCCGTTGTTGCCATCCTTCTTGACCTGGAAAAGACTGACGACACTACCTGGCGGTATCATATTCTGTCTCAACTTCATTCTTTTGGCCTTCGTGGTCATCTCCCTCTCTTCCTCCAGAGTTTCCTCTCTCGTCGTTCCTTTCGTGTGCAGCTTGATACCACTCTCTCTGCCCCTTTTCGGCAGTATGAGGGTGAACCCCAGGGTAGTGTTATGAGCACTACTCTTTTTCTAGTTGGCCTCAACGGTCTTCTTTCCTTTCTTCCTTCTGGCGTCTTCTCCGCTCTCTATGTTGACGATCTTACCCTTTGTTGTCAGGGTGATGATTCGCCTCTCCTTCAACGGCGGCCTCAACTTGCGATATTGATGTCATGTCGTCTTGGGCCACTGATCATGGCTTCAAGTTCTCTGTGTCTAAGACTTGTGCTATGACTTTTACTCGAAAGCATGTCGTTCTTCGTCCCGCTTTGTCACTTTATGGTCATCACCTTGTGTACTCCGCTAAGCTTTGGGGGTTAATCTTTGACACTCATTTGTCTTGGTCAGCCCATATCTCTTACCTCTGAGTTGAATGCTCTAAGGCCCTTAACCTCCTTAAGGTTTTGTCCCATACTTCTTGGGAAGCGGATAGGCGCACGCTCCTCTATTTCCACTCCTCTCGTTCTGTCTAAACTCGATTATGGTTGCCCTGCATACTCTTCTGCTTCTCCTTCTACTCTTTGCCGTCTTGATGCTTTGCACCATACTGGGTTGCATCTCAGCTCTGGTGCCTTTCGTTTGACTCCCGCCCTCAGTTTGTATGTTGACATTGGCATCCTCTCTCTCCAGGACCGCCGTGATCGCTACTGTCTTTGCTATCTTGAGCGGTCCTTACAACATCCTTCCTCTCTCTTCTGTCGTGCTTTAACTTTTACCCCTCCTGTGGTTCCTGTTGTTCTTCATCGCCTCCCTCTTTTTGTCCGGTTATCTCGCTTACAGGATTCTCTTTCTGTTCATATTTCTAATGTTTCTCCTCGTATTATTCCATCCTTGCCTCCGTGGAGAGTTCCACTAGCAAAGTTTTGTACGTCCTTGACTCGCATCACTGCAGCTTCTACCCCTCCTACGATTCTGAAACGCCTTTTTCTTGAGCACTTTTCTTTGCACTCCCACTCTATTTCCGTGTTCACCAATGGGTCTAAGTCTGCGGACGGTGTGGACTACTCTGTTGCTTCTCCTGACCGCACTTATATGTGTCGCCTCCCTTGGAAGGCTAGCGTCTTCACAGCAGAACTTTATAAATAATAAATAAATAAATAAATAAATGTTTATTTAGGTAAGGTATATACGTACAAGAGATTTGACAAAGATTGATGGATTTATAGATAGAGCTAGTACATACAATGCCTAAAGCCACTAATTACGCAAAGCGTTTCGGGCATGAAAATCATTAATGACTAAATCTTAATACTAATTGAGTAAAAAGAATAAAATGTGTTGAGAAAAAATAAAAATAGAGATAAAAAAGGGGGGAACAAGGCTGACAAAGCAGCACAAATACAATTAGGTCGACAAACAGCATTGTTTAAAAAAACAGACATGGATTGAGAATAGAGGGGGTAAGGTACAGGGTATTTATTAGGTAGTGCTTCGTTTTTATCTTAAACTGGTTGAGAGAGGTACAGTCTTTAACATGGTTGGGAAGGTCATTCCACATGCATAGAGATTAGCATTATGCTAATATCTATGCTCTCCGTCTCTTGCTTTCTCATTGTCATTCCTCCTTTGTGATTGTAGTTGACTCTTGTAGTGCCCTCATGGCTCTAGGGTCCTTTAATCCTGTTCATCCGGTGGTCATCGAGATTCAACATTGGCTGTTTCTTATTTCTAGTAAATTTAAATCAGTAGAGTTTTGCTCGGTTCCCAGCCATATTGTTGTTTCTTTAAATGAGCGTGCAGATGCTGCCGCTAGGGACGCTATCCGTTCTTGTTCCATCTCCCGTAAAGGAATTCCTTATTCCGACTTTTATCCCGTTATTCATTCCTCCATCCTTGCCCGTTGGCAGGGTTGTTGTTCCTCTGTAGTTAGTAACAAGCTGCGCACTCTCAAACGTAGTGTGTCCCCGTGGCCTTCCACCTATCACCGTAATCAGTGGTGGGAAACTGCTGTGGCAAGACTGCAGATTGGCCATACTCGCTTAACTCACGGTCACTTAATGGAGCGCCGCCCTGCTCCTTATTGCGTTGTCCCTCATACAGTTGTGCATATTCTTGATGAGTATCCTGACTTCCAGGACGAGCGTGTGTTTTGCTTTCCGACCGTCCGTCGCGGTCACTTGTCCCTCGATAGAATTCTTGGTGAATCGGATACTTTTGATATCGTTCGCCTTGTGCGCTTCTGTTCTCGTATTGGCATTCTTGGTGATATTTTGCGCCCTTTGATTATTTCACACTCTGATGGTGCTACATAGCCTTTCCGGTTTGGTGCCTTCTTTTGATAATTACCTTACCTTGCCCCCTTTTAAATACTGTGGTATATGTGTTGTTATTTGTAAGTAGGTATTTAGTAAGTAGGCAGGCAGGCAAGTAGGGGCTTGATGGCTGAGTGGACAGCGCTTCGGGTTCGTAGTCCTGAGGTTCCAGGTTCGATCACCAGTGGAGACGGAAATAAATGAGCAGAGTTTCTTTCACCCTGATGCCTCTGTTACCTAGCAGTGTATAGGTACCTGGGAGTTAGACCGCTGCTACGGGTTGCCTCCTAAGGATGTGTAACAATAAGGAGACCTGGTCGAGGACCGGGCCGCGGGAACGCTAAGCCCGGAAATCATCTCATGATAGGTACTGATATATCAAATCTTTGATCAGTAATGTTTTTGCTTAACACTGTATCAAGCAATGGTAAATTATATATGACTAATTGTGCAGCCCATCCTTCTATTTTGGTAGTACTGATAATAATGAGCAGGACCATAGTATATATACCAACGTACAGCAAAATTAGAAAGTAGAAATTTGAACTATTTAGCTGGACAAACTAGAATTTTTTTATTGTACTTGTGTTGCTTTGACAAACTGAACTAACCCAACCTTCATAGGCCTAATACACAATATCTAAGGCCTAATATAGTACATGTCTGTGTGCTATACTAGGCCTAGGAATATGTAAGTTTGTTTTTTGCTTCATTTAAACTTAAAAGAATTCCTTACTAGTCAGTATACTACTATCTAAAAGCTAAGTAAGTACGAATTCTGACTATTGACGATTTTCACAATAGTTACTATGTAAACAGGAGGATGGGTCGAGTGTTGACTAGTTGTTTAACAAACTTCCTGGAGTAGTAGTAGTAGTAGTAGTAGTAGTAGTAGTAGTAGTAGTAGTAGTAGTAGTAGTAGTAGTAGTAGTAGTAGTAGTAGTAGTAGTAGTAGTAGTAGGAGTAGTAGTAGTAGTACAGTATTCTCAAGAGGCAGAGAAGGAGGGAATTATCAGGGGAAAGTGTCAAGCCATTATGACTATATAGCTCTTGGAAGAGGGAGTCAGGATAAGGATTAGGGATAGGACGGTGGAGAAGGAATGATGCCCAACCACTGGGAAGTGGGGTCAGGATAAGGATTAGAGATGGAATGGGAGGAAGGAATGGTGGCCAACCACTGGGAAGTTGGTCAGGATAAGGATTAGTGATGGGACGGTTGAAGGAATGGTGCCCAACCACTGGGAAATGGTCAGGATAAGGATTTGGGGTTCTACAAATCTAAATTTGTGTAGTATACACCTGGAGAGAGACAATGGATAATGTATCCCAACTTCGGATCAAACATCCGTGAAGTCGGGCAAAAAAATAAGAATGTAAAACCCCAAACTAAACATAAAATGCAGTCAGGTCACACAACAAATGGGATGGAAGGGATTATACATCAACGAGTGCTTGACTAGAAAAAGACAGCAACTCCTCCACCGCCTGCGACAAATCCGTCATCAAAACCCAGATGCAATTCATCCGTGCTTTGTTAGAGATGGATTGATTAAGGTGAGAAAGACTGCAGAGGGTAAAATGTTTACAATTGCTAATGAAGAGAACCTCAATACTTTCCTCTCCCAATGTGGTTTGTCTCACCTTATTATCACTCTCAATGAATCAACTTAATTAACCCCCTTGTCACCTAGTGAGGGCTAGGTATCCTAAGTCTCCTTGTTTCACTTTTTGACATAATTTTTAACTTACTCTTTACTAGTCATTTACTGGACTTAATTAATTGAGTGCATTAATATTACTCTAGGTTTTATTAATTATACAGTCATAACTGAACTATTTATAGTTAATAATCGTTAGCTTAAATTTGCCTATGTTTATTATTCAACTTTTTTCTTTGATTTCATTTATTACCTAGTTTGCCTAGCCTCGCCATGCTCCCTTACTCCATTGTACCCCTGTAAGCCCCTTGTAAGCTACCTCATTTTTTTCTTTTGTTGTTCATTTTGTGTTTGTTTTGTATAGTATTGTTTATATATTTTTCCCCCTTTTATAGCTTAATTCTACTTTGTAATTTGCCTTTCTTGCCTTGTTTTCCTGCAACCAGCTTTTTTATGCAGACAAGTATAGACCCAGAACTAAATCTCTTATCCACTATCTATGACAATCATCACTTTAATGACCTAAATTGCAGATATTTTGCAGCACATGATGTAAACAATGTATTAACACATAATCACAATATCTCTGTAATCAACTTGAACGTTAGATCCCTAGGTAAACACTTCGATGATGTTAGTGCCTTGATTGAAACTATTGACAAAAAATTCTCTGTTATTATACTTATATAAATAAATAAATATAAATATGTTTATTCAGGAAAGGTACATACATACAAGTGATGTTACATTAATGGATCGATATATAGATAGAGCTAGTACATACAATGCCTAAAGCCACTATTACGCAATGCGTTTCGGGCAGGAAAAACATTAATATCTAGAACTTAATACTAATTGAGCATAAAGAATAAAATGTGTTGAGAACAAATACAAATAAAGATAAAAAAAGGGGGAACATGACTGAAAAAGCAGCACAAATACAATAGGTTGACAAACAGTGTTGATTAAAAAAAAAATAACACACATGGGTTGACAATAGAGGGGTAAGGTAGGTTACAGGGAATTTATTAGGTAGTGTTTAGTTTTTATCTTAAACTGGTTGAGAGAGGTACAGTCTTTAACATGGTTGGGAAGGTCATTCCACATTCTGGGTCCCTTGATTTGTAGAGCATTTCTAGTTTGATTAAGTCGTACTCTAGGAATATCAAAACTGTATTTATTTCTGGTGTGGTGCTCATGGGTTCTGTTACAACCTTCAATGAAGCTTTTGAGGTCAGGATTGGCATTACAGTTCAGTGTTTTATATATGTATAATACACAAGAGAGAATGTGCAGTGACTTAATATCTAACATATTCAGAGATTTGAGTAAGGGTACCGAGTGATGTCTGGGGCCAGAGTTGGATATTGTCCTAATAGCAGCTTTGTGTTGGGTAATAAGAGGACGTAAATGATTTTGGGTAGTAGAACCCCAAGCACAAATACCATAGTTGAGATATGGATAGATGAGGGAGTAATAGAGAGTAACCAGGGCAGGGCGGGGTACATAATATCTGATCTTAGAAAGAATGCCAACAGTTTTTGAAACTTTTTTTGATATATTTAGAATGTGTCCCTGGAAATTCAGCTTGTGGTCAATGAGAACGCCAAGGAATTTTCCATCTAATTTGTTACAAATTTGGGTATTGTTTATTTTGAGATTTATTTGATTAGAGGATTTATTGCCAAACAGAATATAGAAAGTTTTGTCAATGTTAAGGGTGAGTTTGTTGGCAGTTAGCCACAGATGGACTTTATTTAGCTCAGTATTTACTGTGGCATTTAGAGCAAGGAGGTCAGGACTGGAGTAAATGAAGGTTGTGTCGTCAGCAAATAGAATAGGTTTGCGGTGTTGGGAGGCATTTGGAAGGTCATTAATGAAAATGAGAAAGAGGAGAGGGCCAAGTATGCTGCCCTGAGGAACATCAATGTTGATGGGAAGGGTGGGAGAAATTGAATTGTTCACAGAAACATACTGGAGCCTGTCAGTAAGGTAAGATTTGAGGTATTGTAGGGAGTGTCCTCTGACTCCATAATGATGTAATTTAAGAAGAAGGTTTTGGTGGTCGACAGTGTCAAAAGCCTTATGCAGGTCCACAAATAACCCAACAGGGAACTCATTTTTATTAAGAGCTGCATGAATTAAGTTAATCATACTAATAAGTGCATCGTTAGTGCTTTTTTTGGGTCTGAAGCCATATTGGCAAGAGCTAAGTATATTGTGCTTGGCTAGATAAGAGTAAAGCTGCTTGTAGATTAGTTTTTCAAAAATTTTTGATAAGTTAGGCAGGATTGAAATAGGTCTGTAGTTGTTAACATCTGTGGGATCACCACATTTGTGGACAGGCGTCACTCCCGCTTTTTTTAGAACATCTGGAAAGGTTTGGAGTTCAAGTGACTTACTGAAACATGGTTGAAAGAGGATACTACTCAACTCTTTAACATGCCTAACTACTCTGCAATTCACAACTGTCGTCAAATTCAGAGAGGTGGTGGTACTGCTCTTTACTACCACCAAGCACTAACATGCTTAAAAGTAATTAGAACTAGAGACTGCTGTGGGGAGTATATCTTTGCCAGCTTCAGAGTCAAGGGTGCCGAGTCTGTCCTGTCTGTGGGTGCAGTCTATAGAATTCCTAACACCGATGTGTCCGAATTCAACTCAAACCTTAGAAATCTAATACTCGATAACAGACTGAACAGAAACCATCTAATTATCGCAGGGGACTTTATTATTGACCTCTGCGAGCCTGAACACCCTACTGCTGTTAGCTTCCTCAACTGTATGAATGCCCTGCTTCCTCATACCCTTAATCACTAGACCTACTAGAATCACTGATAGCACTGCCACGATTCTAGATCACATCTGGACAAACATAACCTCTCCGCTTACTTCAGGTATAATCACCGATAGCACTACAGACCATTACCCCACATTTCTCTTAACTAAGATTAGCAAACCACCTCTAGAGTCAAGGGAGTTAAGTTTTAGGCTGCGCAATGAAACTGCTATATAGACAATTTTATAACTGCTGCTGATAATGTCAACTGGGAGTCCGAGTTAGATAACATAGGGGACATCAACCTAGCAGTGCAATCTTTTCTTCAAAAAACTCTTAGCCTTTATAACACCCACTGTCCTATGGTTTCAAAACAAGTCACAACCAAAAGGCTTATCAATCCCCGGCTTACAAAGGGAATACTTAAATCCATTAATAAAAAACATGACCTTGAGAAGAAGTATAAGTTAGGAATTGTCTCTAAAGAATTCTCAAAGAATTACTCGTTATTGCTATCTAAGATAATTAGACGAGCCAAAACTAAATACTACGAAGATAAATTTACCCATATAAAGAGCAACATTAAAAAAACTTGGGGCACAATTTCACAAATATTGGGATCAAAGAAGATTTTAAATAACAAACCAACACTCCTGTCCAATAACGATGGTCAGCTTTCAGCCTCAGATTCTGCTATTGAGTTCAATAGGTTCTTCTCTTCCATTGGGTCATCCCTTGCAAATGATATTCCATCTTCCAGTACTGATGTTCAGGACTATCTTATAGGTAAGTATCCACAGTCTCTGTACCTAAAGCCTATTAATTCCACTGACGTCAATGAGATAATCCTTTCCCTTAAAACCAAGTCTAGTGCCCTTGAGGATATACCAACTTTAATTTACAAAAAAAAAAAACTCCAGAACGTTAGCCCCTGCACTTGCGTTGCTCTTCAACAAGTCACTTGAACTCCAAACCTTTCCAGATATCCTAAAAGAAGCGAGAGTTACCCCTGTACACAAATGTGGTGGTCTCACAGATGTTACCAACTACAGACCTATATCAATCCTGCCTAACTTGTCAAAAATTTTTGAAAAACTAATCTACAAGCAGCTTTACTCTTATCTAGCCAAACACAATATACTTAGCTCTTGCCAATATAGCTTCAGACCCAAAAAAAGCACTAACGATGCACTTATTAGTATGCTTAACTTGATTCATACAGCTCTTGATAAAAATGAGTTCCCTGTTGGGTTATTTGTGGACCTGCGTAAGGCTTTTGACACTGTCAACCACCAAAACCTTCTTCTTAAATTACATCATTATGGAGTCAGAGGACACTCCCTGCAATACCTCAAATCCTACCCTACTGACAGGCTCCAGTATGTTTCTGTGAATAATTCAATTTCTCCCACCCTGCCCGTCAACATTGGTGTTCCTTTAGGCAGCATACTTGGCCCTCTCCTCTTTTTCATCTACATTAATGACCTTCCAAATGCCTCCCAACACCTCAAACCAATTCTATTTGCTGACGACACAACCTTCATTTATTCCAGTCCTGACCCCCTTGCTCTAAATGCCACAGTAAATACTGAGCTAAATAAAGTCCATCTTTGGCTAACTGCCAACAAACTCACCCTTATCATTGACAAAACTTTCTATATTTTGTTTGGCAATAAATCCTCTAATCAAATAAATCTCAGAATAAACAATACCCTAATTTGTAACAAATTAGATGGCAAATTCCTTGGCGTTCTCATTGACCACGAGCTAAATTTCCAGGGGACACATTCTAAACATATACAAAAAAAAGTTTCAAAAACTGTTGGCATTCTTTCTAAGATCAGATATTATGTACCCCGCCCTGCCCTGGTGACTCTCTATTACTCCCTCATCTATCCATATCTCAACTATGGCATTTGTGCTTGGGGCTCTACTACCGAAAATCATTTACGTCCTCTAATTACTCAACACAAAGCTGCTAATAGGACAATATCCAACTCTGGCCCCAGACATCACTCGGTACCCCTACTCAAATCTCTGAATATGTAAGATATTAAGTCACTGCACATTTTCTCATGAGTATTATACATATATAAAACGCTGAACTGTAATGCCAATCCTGACCTCAAAAGTTTCATTGAAGGTTGTAACAGAACCCATGAGCACCACACCAGAAACTAATACAGTTTTGATATTCTAAGAGTACGACTTAATAAATAAATTAAGAGCCCACAGGGTCGGTAAGGGGTCCACTGCCGCCCACAGGGTCGGTAAGGGGTCCACTGCCGCCCACAGGGTCGGTAAGGGGTCCACTGCCACCCACAGGGTCGGTAAGGGGGTCCATTGCTACCCTCAGGGTGTGTCCAGGGTCATTTTTTTCTGTATAGCAGAGGTGGCAATACTGCTTTTCCAATCTCATTTGTTGTTCAATGTAAAATATTTGTTGCTCGACTTGCAACAATTTATATATATATATAAATATATATATATATATATATATATATATATATATATATATATATATATATATATATATATATATATATATATATATATATATATATATATATATATATGTCGTACCTAGTAGCCAGAACGCACTTCTCTGCCTACAATGCAAGGCCCGATTTGCCTAATAAGCCAAGTTTTCATGAATTAATTGTTTTTCGACTACCTAACCTAAACTAACCTAACTTTTTCTGCTACCTAACCTAACCTAACTTATAAAGATAGGTTAGGTTAGGTTAGGTAGGGTTGGTTAGGTTCGGTCATATATCTACCTTAATTTTAACTCCAATAATAAAAAATTGACCTCATACATAATGAAATGGGTAGCTTTATCGTTTCATAAGAAAAAAAATAGAGAAAGTATATTAATTCAGGAAAACTTGGCTTATTAGGCAAATCGGGCCTTGCATAGTAGGCTGAGAAGTGCGTTCTGGCTACTAGGTACGACATATATATATATATATATATATATATATATATATATATATATATATATATATATATATATATATATATATATATATATATATATACATATATATATATATGCGAACAAGCCTGAATGGTCCCCAGGACAATATGCAACTGAAAACTCACACCCCAGAAGTGACTCGAACCCATACTCCCAGGAGCCACGCAACTGGTATGTACAAGACGCCTTAATCCACTTGACCATCACGACCGGACAAAATGAGGTGATAGCCGAGGCTATTTGAACCACCCCACCGCCGGCACTCGGATAGTAATCTTGGGCATAGCATTTTACCAAATCACCTCATTCTTTGGGGCACACGTGAGGAACACAAAAAGCTGTAGATCGAACAAAGCTGTGTTGTGTTCCGATCTTTGTGTTCCTCACGTGTGCCCCAAAGAATGAGGTGATTTGGTAAAATGCTATGCCCAAGATTACTATCCGAGTGCCGGCGGTGGGGTGGTTCAAATAGCCTCGGCTATCACCTCATTTTGTCCGGTCGTGATGGTCAAGTGGATTAAGGCGTCTTGTACATACCAGTTGCGTGGCTCCTGGGAGTATGGGTTCGAGTCACTTCTGGGGTGTGAGTTTTCAGTTATATATATATATATATATATATGTATATATATATATATATATATATATATATATATATATATATATATATATATATATATATGTCGTACCTAGTAGCCAGAACGCACTTCTCAGCCTACTATGCAAAGCTCGATTTGCCTAATAAGCCAAGTTTTCAAGAATTAATATATTTTCTCAATTTTTTTCTTATGAAATGATAAAGCTACCCATTTCATTATGTATAAGGTCAATTTTTTTTATTGGAGTTAAAATTAACGTAGATATATGACCGAACCTAACCAACCCTACCTAACCTAACCTAACCTATCTTTATAGGTTAGGTTAGGTAGCCAAAAAAGTTAGGTTAGGTTGATGAAAAATAATTAATTCATGAAAACTTGGCTTATTAGGCAAATCGGGCCTTGCATAGTAGGCTGAGAAGTGCGTTCTTGCTACTAGGTATGACATATATATATATATATATATATATATATATATATATATATATATATATATATATATATATATATATATATATATAAAGAGTACCACCTCTAGCTGGAAGAAGGGGGACCCATAGCCTCGGAGGAAACCACGCATAACGCATTAGAGGGAATGTTTAGATCCCCTCCAATACAGTTTCTGTGTGCTTTTCTCCTACCACCCCCGTCCTTGAATATTTTTTGTGCTTTATTATGCATTTGATGGTTACAAGATATACATGGGTTGATACAAAAATAATAATGCAAAAAGGTGCTTAAAGGTTATGGATCTCTTGAAGAACACAACAATGGGAAACATTGATGAATGTCACAGACGGGTTCGATCATTGTTGCAAGTCAAACACTTCTTCGAATTCCTCTGAAGTTGGACTAGTGCCCAAGACGCAACAGGCATTTCCCCTCTGAATCGCAACACTGAGGCTCTGGAACAAGAAACTTTTTGCTCTCTGGTCTTTTGTAGCGCTGATCAATTTGTCCCCCAATTCCTTCAGGAACTTCAATGCACATTTTCCCCACGAACCGAGGGTCTCCGAGCCGATCGGAACAAAGCTGTAGCAGTGTGCTAGACCTCTGTATTTAACAATTTTCTGCGATTCCCTGAAAGAAGCAGCACCACCGCTTTCACGTGTGCTGTAGTGGAGGTAGGTACTGGCCAGTGTGGCAGCGCACGTGTAGTCCCATACCACTTGCTTACCATCCTTCCAAGGTAGCAAGGTGACCCCATCAGGGCGCTTCTGAGGGTCGTTAGGTCTGGATAAGTGTGGTTCTCTTTGTGCCGGGCAGCGGGCTGTGGCGAGGCTCCTCTTGATGATGTCGTTGACTTCTTCATGTCTTGCAATTTTACCCTGTGATTTACGACATACCAGACCATGACGACCATATTGGTCTGCCATCGCAGTTCCGCAGATGCACCTATGTTCGGTGAGGATGGGGGCGGCAAGGCGAAGGGCAACTCCAATGCGGAGAGCGTCATGACTGAGGCGAGTTCCCAGGGCTGCATTGGGCACAGCAAATAAAAAATCCCCGGCGTGGGGTGCTGTTACCGCTAGGAGGCGGGCTTTGTTTTCAGCATCAGCGTTGTCAATCATTGCTGTGACAGTCTTTTCCATTATGGGGCTATCCCAGTGGGCCTGCTTGTGGTCTTTTGGGACTTGTGGTCGGGGTTGAGGGTGTGCAATGGTGTCCCATTGTCTGGCTGCTTCGATGAACGTTTGATCATGAGTTCCCGCTGTCTCTCTCATACGCTCTGGTAGGATCTGCCCTACCAATTCGTTGGCTGCTGTACATGAGGAGAAGAATGCTGGAAGTGCTACCTCAGTTGCCTTTCGTATGCCTATCCCTCCAAATCTCACTGGTAGTGTTGCTTGGTCCCACTGACTGTCATCTAAATCTAGGTTGAGCGCCTTCCTGAATATTGACCTGAGGAGCTCATCATATTGATTTAGAAGTGGGTTGCCAAAAGTTGGTGCACACCTTAAGAAGTATGTTAGCCTGGGCAGGGTAAGGCACTTTGTGAGAAGGTAGAGGGCATCGTGGGAGTCCAAGTCCCCAATTCTCTCTTCCATCCTCTTTAGGTCTCTAAACTTTTCGTCAAGGACTGCAGCAATGGCATTGTGGCCCAGAGGTGCTCCGAGTAGTGTGCTGTCGGTAGGTTTAACGACTGAGGCTTCTGGTAGAACTGATTTCACTGCTCTAATGATTACTTCACTAGATGCAATAATTTCGCACTTGGAGGGGCTAAGAACGAGACCCATGGACTCCCCCCGTGTCTTCACCAGCTGTAAGTCTTCTAGCAGGGAATCTTGTGTGCCTGCCAGAGTGCCATCATCCAGGAACCAGATGTTGAGCTCGCTGGACAGTCTGGTTGTAATTTCTCGAACCGCTATGCAAAAGAGGAACGGTGCAAGTGGGTCACCCTGTTGAATTCCCTCTGCTGAGGTGACTTCATGTTTGCCAAACAGGAGGGTTGAGTCTTTGCTGTAGCCTGCTGACACAAACGGGAGAATGCTTGGGCAATGTTCCTGGACTGCAGTGAGGATTGCTTCCCTTTTGACCGAGTTGAAAGCGTTTTTAAAATCTAATTTTACTACTGCCTGGTCTTCAGTAAGAGAGCTAATGTAGGCTCGTGCAGCATGAGCCGCTGCTTCACAGCCTTGGGGGACTCCAAACCCCAGCTGGTTGGGTTGCAGCATGGTGGCTGCTTCCGTTCGGATACTTCTGACAGCAGCCCTTGCAACTAGGCGGCGAAGGGTATTACCAACGGCAATGGGTCTGATCCCTCCCCCCTTCTTTTTGAGGGCACATAGGGATGCACCAAAGAAGAATGGTTTGATTTCATCAGGGATTAACCCGGCGAGGCAGTTGTTGACAAACGTTGTGATTTCTGTCAGGAGCGCTTCTGCAGCTGGGCCAAGAACAGGGTTCACCATTTCCTTCACATGTTGAGGTCTTACCCCTGTGTAGCCTCCTGAGGAGCCCGGGGGAAATGAAACGATATCTTTATAAACCTCTGACTCCCGGAGGACGAGAGGTTCCTGATTAGGGGCGAGCCTGACCTGTGGGGGAGGTCCACCTACGGCCCTGACGGGGTGTTTTTCTCTCAGTGCTTGGGCTGTGGTTTCATCCCTGGGCAAAATTTTGTCCTCACTTGTGATTAACCTGAGTGCCCCGACTGTATTGCCCTCTTCAATTTTCTTGCTGACTTGGGTACCTAATTTTCTGTTGTCGCTGATTGTCGTACTTGGTCTGCCTCGGCGGTGTTTGGTGTGTTTGGGGAGGCGGACTAGGTTGTCAGCCCTCGGAAAATCCCTAATTGCTTTATTGACGGATGAGGCCAGTGTCTTGCCTCCTCTGTCTGGTACACCTAAGCATGCATTGCCAAAAAGTAACAGATTGTGCCAGGCTTTGATGGTATCAGGTGCAACAAGGTTATTTGACCCTCTGTTGACTTTTGCGATGAGGTCCGTGTATTTCCCTGCAGCAAAAGGGCGAGAGGCCTTTGGGATGTGGGTGAGTGTCCTGGTTGACGTTGCTTTAATTGCCTCTAGCAGGTCGTCTGTTGCAATGTAATCTGTTGCGATTTGTACTGGTGCAACAGGCTCCTGAGTGCTGCCTCCTCCCACGGGAGGCCTCCCTGACCCAGGACAGTCACCATGCTGGCGTATGACTCTGGAGACAGAGTTGATGCTGACGATGTTCCCACAACCACTGCATGTGCCTCTCCTTTGATTGGCTTCGGGAGGGGTGAGCTGGCTGGTAGCGGCTTCTTCTGTCATCCCCTTAGGTAAAGTGAATGTCACCTTGCACTGGAGTATTTGTCTCTCCCTCCTGGCTGGGGGGGACGAGGTTGTCCCCTATACTATGCGACATGTCTGGGCAGATGTCTGGGGTGGGTGGGCTCGTGGAGGTGGTGGGTGGGGGTTGGGAGGCTGCGCGCTGGCCCGGTCTGGGAGGGGGGCCGGGGAGGGAAGGCGCGACCACCTGATCGTGGGAGGTGGGGGCGGGGGAGCGGAAGACACTGCACACACGGAGGGGGGGGGGAGACACTACACAGGTGGAGTGGTCGAGCGGGAGACACTACACTCAGGGGGTGGGGGGGGGGGGCACTACACTCAGGGGGTGGGGGGAGGCACTACACTCAGGGGGTGAGGGGAGGGTTGATGTGGCACGTAACACTTGGATAATTTCCTTTTTGTCACTAAACACTGGTGAATGTGTCCTGGCTCACTGGGTGTGGTGCTCTCAACACGATACTCACAATGGTCCAGTCACCACAGGACTGGACTCAACTTATCTTTTTCAAGCACTTATTGGCACACTGGTGACCCGGTCTCTTGACCCCACCACATGTGTCCTTCCACCCTTTCCTGGTGAGGGAGCCGTAGGGCGTGTGGCGTGTGTGGGCGTGGGCTGGCGGTGGGCGTGGGGTAGCGGTGGGCGTAGGGTTGCGTGGGGTGACGGTGGGCGTGGGGTAGCGGTGGGCGTAGGGTTGCGTGGGGTGACGGTGGGCGTGGGGTGGCGGTGGGCGTAGGGTTGCGTGGGCTGGCGGTGGGCGTGGGGTAGCGGTGGGCGTAGGGTTGCGTGGGGTGACGGTGGGCCTGGGGTGGCGGTGGGCGTAGGGTTGCGTGGGGTGACGGTGGGCGTGGGGTGGCGGTGGGCGTAGGGTTGCGTGGGGTGACGGTGGTCGTGGGGTGGACGATGGTCGTCGGGTCAGCCGCCGGGAGCGGGTAGCTGGGTGGGCTGGCGAGGCCTGTGGGAGGCTAGGGAGAGGGGGGGAGAAGGTATCCCGGTCACACACAATTAGCACAAAGTTTCACAGGTGCATTATGTTTATCACTACAAACTCACCGTTCATCTGAAAAGACGCACACATTCACTTATAAGACTGCTGGAATACAAGCAGGTTTGTGAGCCTCCCCTTCACTCCCCCCCTCCTCCACATGAGGCCTCCTCCCCGCCTGGAGGCTGTTGTTTATGGAGGCACTGAGATAACCCTCACCCAGGCCTGTGTCCTTCCCCTCCATAGCACGCCTCCCGCCAGGACAACACACCTTTTACAGTTGATTCTGTTGCACTGCTGGAGAGGTAGGCTTCCTCGACCCACTAAGAGTCTTCAGCAGGTATTAACACAGATATGTGTCGGAAAATCCGACACCATTTAATAATCATACAGATAATAGCTGTATTGTATAAACAAGTAACCCATAGAAAACGTAACTTGTAGTGGAATTACCGTCTAAAGAAAACGGGATATCATCACCACATATTATTATAATTCACCACCTATTATGGTGGGAATTATTCTTAAATACATTAGTCTTTGGACTTTACCATCATAAAAACATCTTATATAAATTAACTTAATTATCAATATTAAAGTAGAGTAAATGTGACCCTTCTATCACTTTCTGAAATGTGGACAATGTAAGCCAGGCGTCAGAGTGAGGAGGAAGGGGCAGCCATTGTTTATATTGAGACCAGAGGCTCACACGGGAGCAAATTCGGCTCCTGTTAAATTTACTTGGACGTAGTGTTATGGAAACCAAAGGTGTACCATTTGTCAACACGCTGTCTACAAATTCAAGTTAAGTGTCTATCCGAAACCCGTTTATCATTCATTTATGGCCATTAATGTCAGGATATAGGGTGACCCGGTTAGATTACGTGGAAGCCTCAAACTAAAGGTAATTAAGCCAGGTCTTCAATGTTCCATGTACTGTATAGTGTTTTCTCTGATATAGCTTGTCATATATAGGATTCTGGCTTCACAGCTAGCGCACTTTTGACAGGTCAAGACGAGGATGGAAGACTTTGTGCACCAGTTACTGGGTGAGGAAGCTACCTCAAAGAGGATAATTTGGTGTCTACACCCTAGTTATACCTGGTGGACTAGCCTGCTGTACTATAAGATAAGGAACCTTTTCAATGTATGTAGTTAATACTGTAGTTTGATTGGCTGCATATATATTAATTTAATAAACCCCCCTAATGTGTAGAGGATCGATTTGTGAGATTGAGATTATTGCAGAAATACAGTCCACTTAACATTATACAAATTGCTATCGAAGTATATAAATTAACGTAAATATAAATTCATATAAATTAAATAAATATAAATCTCACAGGTCGGTTCCCACAACATGAGTCGATTCTTGACTTCCTCAGGCACTGTTATCCTTGTTGAATGGGCACAAATGTGGGACCCAACCCCCTGCACGACCGACTGTTACGGCTGCCACACTCTATATTAATTCATATATATATATATATATATATATATATATATATATATATATATATATATATATATATATATATATATATATATATATATAAATATATATATGTCGTACCTAGTAGCCAGAACTCACTTCTCAGCCTACTATGCAAGGCCCAATTTGCCTAATAAGCCAAGTTTTCCTGAATTATTATATTTTCTCGAATTTTTTTCTTATGAAATGATAAAGCTACCCATTTCATTATGTATGAGGTCAATTTTGTTTTATTGTAGTTAAAATTAACGTAGATATATGACCGAACCTAACCAACCCTACCTAACCTAACCTATCCTATCTTTATAGGTTAGGTTTGGTTAGGTTACCGAAAAAGGTAGGTTAGGTTAGGTTAGGTAGGTTAGGTCGTCGAAAAAAACATTAATTCATGAAAACTTGGCTTATTAGGCAAATTGGGCCTTGCATAGTAGGCCGAGAAGTGCGTTCTGGCTACTAGGTACGACATATATATATATATATATATATATATATATATATATATGTCCTACCTAGTAGCCAGAACGCACTTCTCAGCCTACTATGCAAGGCCCGATTTGCCTAATAAGCCAAGTTTTCCTGAAATAATATATTTTCTCTATTTTTTTCTTATGAAATGATAAAGGTACCCATTTCATTATGTATGAGGTAAAAAAAATTTATTGGAGTTAAAATTAACGTAGATATATGACCGAACCTAACCAACCCTACCTAACCTAACCTAACCTATCTTTATAGGTTAGGTTCGGTTAGGTAGCCGAAAAAGTTAGGTTAGGTTAGGTTAGGTAGGTTAGGTAGTCGAAAAACCATTAATTCATGAAAACTTGGCTTATTAGGCAAATCGGGCCTTGCATAGTAGGCTGAGAAGTGCGTTCTGGCTACTAGGTACGACATATATATATATATATATATATATATATATATATATATATATATATATATATATATATATATATATATATATATATGTCGTACCTAGTAGCCAGAACGCACTTCTCAGCCTACTATGCAAGGCCCGATTTGCCTAATAAGACAAGTTTTCATGAATTAATTGTTTTTCGACTACCTAACCTACCTAACCTAACCTAACCTTACTTTTTCGGCTACCTAACCTAACCTAACCTTTAAAGATAGGTTAGGTTAGGTTAGGTAGGATTGGTTAGGTTCGGTCATATATCTACGTTAATTTTAACTCCAATAAAAAAAATTGACCTCATACATAATGAAATGGGTAGCTTTATCATTTCATAAGAAAAAATTATAGAAAATATATTAATTCATGAAAACTTGGCTTATTAGGCAAATCGGGCCTTGCATTTTAGGCTGAGAAGTGCGTTCTGGCTACTAGGTACGACATATATATATATATATATATATATGTCGTACCTAGTAGCCAGAACGCACTTCTCAGCCTACTTTGCAAGGCCTGATTTGCCTAATAAGCCAAGTTTTCCTGAATTAATATATTTTCTCAATTTTTTTTCTTATGAAATGATAAAGCTACCCATTTCATTATGTATGAGGTCAATTTTTTTTTATTGGAGTTAATATTAACGTAGATATATGACCAAACCTAACCAACCCTACCTAACCTAACCTAACCTATCTTTATAGGTTAGGTTCGGTTAGGTAACCGAAAAAGTTAGGTTAGGTTAGGTTAGGTAGGTTAGGTAGTCGAAAAACAATTAACTCAAGAAAACTTGGCTTATTAGGCAAATCGGGCCTTGCATAGTAGGCTGAGAAGTGTGTTCTGGCTACTAGGTACGACATATATATATATATATATATATATATATATATATATATATATATATATGTCGTACCTAGTAGCCAGAACTCACTTCTCAGCCTACTATGCAAGGCCCGATTTGCCTAATAAGCCTAGTTTTGCTGAATTAATATATTTTCTCTAATTTTTTTCTTCTGAAATGATAAAGCTACCCATTTCATTATGTATGAGGGCAATTTTTTTTTATTGGAGTTAAAATTAACGTAGATATATGACCGAACCTAACCAACCCTACCTAACCTAACCTAACCTAACCTATCTTTATAGGTTAGGTTAGGTTAGGTAGCCGAAAACGTTAGGTTAGGTTAGGTTAGGTAGGTTAGGAAGTTGAAAAAACATTAATTCATGAAAACTAGGCTTATTACGCAAATCGGGCCTTGCATAGTAGGCTGAGAAGTGAGTTCTGGCTACAAGGTACGACATATATATATATATATATATATATATATATATATATATATATATATATATATATATATATATATATATATATAATATATATATATATATATATATATATATATATATATATATAATATATATATATATATATATATATATATATATATATATATATATATATATATATATATATATATATATATATATATATGTGTGTGTGTACTCACCTATATGTACTCACCTATATGTGCTTGCAGGATCGAGCATTGACTCTTGGATCCCGCCTTTCTAGCTATCGGTTGTTTACAGCAATGACTCCTGTCCCATTTCCCTATCATACCTAGTTTTAAAAGTATGAATAGTATTTGCTTCCACAACCTGTTCCCCAAGTGCATTCCATTTTTCTACTACTCTCACGCTAAAAGAAAACTTCCTAACATCTCTGTGACTCATCTGAGTTTCCAGTTTCCACCCATGTCCCCTCGTTCTGTTATTATTATGTGTGAACATTTCATCTATTTCCACTTTATCAATTCCCCTGAGTATTTTATATGTCCCTATCATATCTCCTCTCTCCCTTCTTTTCTCTAGTGTCGTTAGGTTCAGTTCCTTCAGCCGCTCTTCATATCCCATCCCTCGTAACTCTGGGACAAGCCTCGTCGCAAACCTCTGAACCTTCTCCAGTTTCTTTCTGTGTTTCTTCAGGTGGGGGCTCCATGATGGCGCGGCATACTCTAAGACGGGTCTCACGTAGGCAGTGTAAAGTGCCCTAAAAGCTTCCTCATTTAGGTTTCTGAATGAAGTTCTAATTTTCGCCAGTGTAGAGTACGCTGCTGTCGTTATCCTATTTATATGTGCCTCAGGAGTTAGATTAGGTGTCACATCCACTCCCAGGTCTCTTTCTCGAATCGTTACAGGTAGGCTGTTCCCCTTCATTGTGTACTGTCCCTTTGGTCTCCTGTCACCTGATCCCATTTCCATAACTTTATATTTACTGGTGTTAAACTCCAGTAGCCATTTCCCTGACCATCTCTGCAGCCTGTTTAAGTCCTCTTGGAGGATCCTACAATCCTCGTCTGTCACAACTCTTCTCACTAATTTTGCGTCATCTGCAAACATTGACATGTATGATTCCACTCCTGTAAACATATCATTTACGTAAATTAGAAAGAGGATTGGTCCCAGCACCGATCCTTGAGGTACTCCACTTGTTACTGTTCGTCAGTCCGACTTTTCGCCCCTTACCATTACCCTCTGGCTCCTTCCTGTTAGGTAGTTCTTCACCCATACTAGGGCCTTTCCGCTTACTCCTGCCTGCCTCTCAAGTTTGTATAGCAGTCTCATGTGCGGTACCGTATCAAAGGCCTTTTGGCAGTCAAGAAATATGCAGTCTGCCCAGCCTTCTCTGTCCTGCCTTATCCTTGTTACTTTATCATAGAATTCTAAAAGGTTTGTTAGGCATGATTTCCCTGTCCAGAACCCATGTTGGTGCTTGTTTACAAACCCAATGCTCTCCAGGTGTTCAACAAGTCTTAGCCTAATTATTCTTTCAAGTATTTTGCAGGGGATGCTTGTCAGTGATACGGGTCTGTAGTTAAGTGCCTCCTCCCTATCACCTTTTTTGAAAATCGGTACGACATTTGCCTCCTTCCAGCAACTGGGCAATTCTCCCGACATAAGTGACTCATTAAAGATCATTGCCAGAGGCACGCTGAGAGCCTGCGCTGCCTCTTTAAGTATCCACGGTGATACTTTGTCTGGTCCAACAGCTTTATTTGCATCCAGTGTTGTCAACTTTCATTACATCCTCTGCTGTCACCTCTATATCTGATAGTCTTTCATCTTGGGTAATCTCTTCTAACAAAGGGAGCTGCTCAGGCTCGGTTGTGAACACTCCATGGAATTTTGCATTCAGTACCTCGCAGATTTCCTTGTCGCTTTCTGTATATGCCCCTTCTGTTTTCCTCAGTCTTGTCACTTGGTCATTTACCGACATCTTCCTTCTTATATGGCTATGTAGTAATTTTGGTTGCTTTTTCGCTTTGACTGCAATATCATTCTCATAATTTCTTTCCGACACTCGTCTTATGTTAATGTAATCATTCCTAGCTCTGTTACATCTAATCCTGTTGTCCTCTGTCCTTTGTCTTCTGTACTTCCTCCACTCCCTCCTGCTTCTCACCTTTGCTTCCTGACACTGTCTATTAAACCATGGGTTATTATATTCCCTCCTGCTTTTTTCCTTTATTGTTGGAATAAATCTATCTTCAGCCTCCTTGCATTTCAATATGACTTGGTTCATCATACCTTGCACTGTTTTTCCTCTAAGTTCTTCCTCCCACTGCACTTCTCCCAGGTAGTCCCTTATCCTTCTGTAGTCCCTTTTTCTGTAATCAAGTCTCCTTTCCCGGACCTCTTGTCCTTTGGTCACAATTTTAAACTTCATCATGTAGTCAAAGACTAGGACACAATGGTCACTAGCTCCTAGTGGTATTTCATGTTCCAACTGCTCGATGTCTTCTACATTCTGAGTGATAATGAGATCTAATAGGCTGGGCGTATCCCCTCCTCTTTCCCTAGTATCTTCTTCCACATGCTGTGTTAGGAAATTCCTGTCAATAACGTCTACCAGCTTCGCTCCCCAGGTCTCTTCCCCGCCATGGGGATTCCTCGTTTCCCAATCTATCTCTCCGTGATTTAGGTCCCCCATGACCAGCAGCTTCGCTCTCATTCTATGCGCTAAAGTTGCTGCCCTCTGCAGTTCATCCATACATGTCTTGTTGCTGTCCTCGTACTCCTGCCTGGGCCTTCTACTGTTTGGTGGGGGATTGTAGAGTATCAAGATTACAATCTTCTTCCCATCCACTGTCAGAGTTCCATGTATGAAGCTTGTGATTTCATTGGTACCCGGATTTTCCAGCTCATCAAACTTCCATTTCCGCTTTATTAGTAGTGCCACTCCTCCTCCCTGTCTCTGTGTCCTTTCTTTTCTTATCACCTGGTACCCCTCTGGAAAGATTGCATCCGAGATCATACCATTTATTTTAGTTTCCACTATTGCCACTATGTCTGGGTCTGCCTCACTAACTCTTTCTTTTATCTCTTCTGCTTTATTGGCTACCCCATCAGCATTGGTGTACCAAACCTTGAGACTCTTCTTGGAAACTCTGGTGTCAGAGTTCCCCCTTTCACCAGGGGTCTGGGGGGAACTGGGGGGTGTCTGGGGGGCAAGTGGGGGCTGTGGGGGTGAGTGGGGGGGTGCTAGGGGGGTGCCTGGGAGTGCCTGGTTAGGCGAATGGGGTCTGGGCATCTAGGGGGGTAGGAAGGGCATAATGGGTCTGAAAGTTAGGGGTCTGAATAGCATAGGGGGGCTGAGAAATAGAGTGAGACTGAGAGTCAGATAGAGGTTGAGAGGTTGGGGGGGAGAGGGATACTGAGGGCGGAGAGCTGAGATGAGAATAGAGCATGGGTGCTGGGAGTGGAAGAGAGGGTATATTAGTTAGGGGGGAATCGGGGGTAGGTGGGGGTTTTGGGGTAGAAGAGGGGAAGAGGGAGATGGGGGAAGGTGTTAGGGGGTCACAAGGTGAGGGGGTTAAATGTGGGTTGGAGGTGCATAGGAGGGGTGAGGGTTGGGTGGGGTTTGGGGGTGAGTGGAAGAGGGGTGCAGTGGAAGCTGGGATGGAGTAGATGGAATTGAAGTCAATGGGGTAGAAGGGGCAGGGGAGTAGGAAGGGGTATTTGGGGAGGGGGATGGGAAGGTGGGTTTGGGGAGGGCATGGCTTGACCCACTGGGGTCGCTGACAAGTGTGATGTAGCAGGGGCAGGGGAATCGTTGGGGAGGTGCAAATGTGGAAGGGACAGGGGGGTTTTGGGAGGCTGAGGCAGGGGGGAGGTATAGGAGGGCTGAGTTGGGGAGGATGCGACCTGGGAGGTGACCTGGGAGGTGGCCTGGGAGGTGACCTGGGATGTGACCTGGGAGGTGAGACTACCTGAAAGGCTAGTTCGGTGTCGTTGTTGCCATCTATTTTTGTGGGCTATTTGCTCATCTTTCGTCATAAACCTCTCTATAAACACATTGTAATGGGTTTCACTTCCTCTGAGTAAATGCTTGGTCCTCATTATGTACTCCACTGCCTCCTCATTGGAGAATTGCACCAGAACAGGTCTATTCTTGGTACAATTGTAAGGTCCAACCCGTCGATTTATATCCACCTCGTGTTCTGCCATTCCTGCTCCAATACACCTCAATATCTCGTGCAATTCGTATTTTTCTGTTTCTATTCTCTCTTGTCTTGTTGGTGCCCTAGATTCGAATAATCCATGTATTATAATAGACCGTCTCCTCGGTAATTCATTGTCATGCTGGTAGCCTGTCCCCTGGGGATTCCCCATCCCAACCGTAGTCACTAACCCATCCCCCACTAATCCTCTATCCTTATCCTTAGTGTGTGTGTGTGTGTGCGTGTAGTGTCTGTGTGTGTGTGTATAGTATAGTGCCTTTACAATAATATACCAATGTGTATATTTTCATAACCCATTTTATATTATTGAAATATAAATAACTATATTGTGAATGCAAGTCAATGTTTACATGCTAAATCAAAGTTGCCAGATTCAGAGGTAGGGTGTCAAATTTCAGTCTATATAGTGGATAATTGATTTTTCTAAATGAATTTGTTATACATGTATTATACATTTGTTCTACATACATATTGAAATTGTAGAGTAAAAATAACTGCAAACGACTTAAACTAACTTTCAGATGCCAGTACAGTGGCCAGTCCTCATGTACCTAGTAATCCTTGTTTCTTTATTGTGTATTGTTATTATTATTATGTATTATTCTAATCTGCTTTTGTGTCAAAATTTCTTCAATGTACCTGTAAACATTTGTTGACAATTTTACTGTAATTAATCTACGTAAAATTATCTGTACCTGTAAAGAAAAGCTGTAAAGTACCTGTAAACATTTTTTATAAATTTTACTGTCAATTTATTTAAAATTTTCTGTTAGTTTAAGGACTTGCCCGAAACGCTATGCGTGCTAGTGGCTTTACAAGAATCTAAATTCAACTTCATTTCTATATTCTGTGTTAAGGCCCAATGTACCTTCTGGTATATTACTATAAATAAATAAATAAATGCAGTATTGTCTGTGGTTACAGTGTCTGTTGGGGGTTAATGGGCCAGGCCGGGCTTGCCTGTGGCCCACATCTGGCCAAATATCACCCTTATAGCTGACTAGTTGGTATAACAGCTTTCTTTATTATAAACCCCATACCCATCCCGTGGGCGGTTGTGTAAAGGATTACAGAGGCACATCTGAACCCTCTAGTTCGTTTAGCTAAGCCAATAACAATCTTTTGAAGCTAGTTACAAAATTATTAATGGTATATATACATGTACATGGGAAGAGATTATTTGTTCCTTAATGGAGCCCTGTTGCTTATGCATCGTTAAACGCCTAGAAAGAGATGTTGTTGTCTTGCCTATATACTGTTTTTTTTTGGAGCTTACAGTCCCCAAGAGGGCATTTGAAGGCATCTATGCCTTGAAATGCCCTCTTGGGGACTGTAAGCTCCAAAAAAAACAGTATATAGGCAAGACAACAACATCTCTTTCTAGGCGTTTAACGATGCATAAGCAACAGGGCTCCATTAAGGAACATATAATCTCTTCCCACAACCAAACCATCGCCAGAGAAATCCTAGTAAACAACACAGAAATCATTGATAGATACAGCGATAGCAGGCGGCTTGACGTTTGCGAGGCACTACACATCAAGAAGTCAACACCAGCAATCAACAGCCAATTAATGCACAACTATATTCTACCCACCTCAAGACTCCGCTCCAATATAGAAGCATCAAGAAATATGGACCAATAGGCTTTCTACAAACACTTCTATTCAATACCCATTGTTTCGTGTTCTGTCTTGTGTTGATGAAATTAATACCCTATTAATGCCCCCTCTTGTTCTGTCTTGTGTTGATGAAATTAATACCCTATTAATGCCACCTCACCCCATCCACCTCACTCAAATGTAGATATAAAATCGGAGATGCGTAAGTTCTATTCAGTTGTGTATTTGTAAACTAAAGTCTTTGAAAATGTAATAAGTTTTACGAAACGCGCTCGTGTCGCGTCAGACTAGAAATAAAAATGAATTTTGGAGAATTGATTTTTGATTTACCTCCAACAGTGAAAAGAAATGTACGAAAGATTGAGAAAATTCGTTTTAGAATTATTAATCTTACTTTTTCGGTCATATTTAATAATATATGTCTACAGGAAAGACTGCTACCAAAATATACTAATATATATATATATATATATATATATATATATATATATATATATTTCTGCGGATTGGAAGAAAACGCTTACAGAGTGGGACTTAATTTATTTTTATAATAATAAATAATAATAATTAATTATTAAAAACAAATAATTAATTAATAATCATAAGTGATTAAGTAATTGATAATCCTTAAATGAAGAAGCCTACTAGCTCATTATAACGAATAAATAGATAATTAAAGTGGATAATTAATTATGGTGGCTAATAATGATTAGTGAATAACCATAAATTATTATACTGAAATAATATTAATGGATAGCCGTTATAATGATGATTATATCAAATACAGTGAAGTGACATCTCTAATTAGTTTTGGGGGTTCACTTTGGGGGTTCCGTAGGAGCACCCCCAATCCCGTGAGGGTCAGCGGCGCAGAACCCCCACCCCCGAAGGGCGAGCGGAAGCTGGCTGCTCTAAGTAGGAACATGACTTCTCGCTACCGTGGCCGTAAGCGTGCCCGTATGCCCGGAGAGTCCATTAAAAAACAATCAGGATCCTGACTGAAAAAGGTACCAATCCGGGTCTACTAGACAGATGCTGCTAACAGACGCAGCTCGCTTGGTGGGCCGACGGAGCTCCATCTTGACGAGTCGTGGAGCAGAGAGGCGAGATATGGCCCACCGACTGTGCCCTGAGAGGAATACCTACTGCCGGGTTTGTACTCCGAGCAGGGAGCGCTTTCCGCCATGGCGAATGACTGGTCGATCCCGTGTTTATCTTCGTCGTAGTAGCCCGCCCTCACAGAGACCAGTCCTGGAAGGCTGGCCCCAGGGCAGGTGTGGGAGTGGGCTCACCACATTGTCGCTGTGGTGAGCCCCGCGGGTGTGGAGTGGAGATGTCGGCTTAGAAGCGTGTTGGTCACCTCCCAGGATACCTCGCACGGTGGGCATGAGAGCCGTACTGGTCCATCATCACAGGTTTTCCTCTTCCTCGGTCTATTGTGGATCTGGAAGTATTAAAGCAGTAAGGGTGGGCAGGAGCTGGTGTGCAGAGGTAACGTGAAAAGCAAAGGCACAGGTGTGTGGGACCCGCATCAAAGCGTACTGCTGGCAACTTAGGCTGTGAGAGTGGGGATAACTGGCTGCGACACCTGTTGCGTAAGGCAGGAATGGGTGGAATTGAATGAAGCCCAGCATAACTAGCCTTGGCAGCTGGACCAGTGCAGTTGCAGCATCTTCAGTTGGACGCCGCTAGATGGCAACTTCAGCAGCTGGGACATCGTTGGCTGGATACCTCCTTCCGGAGCCTCAGCTGCTGGGTCATCGGCTGAAAACTCGTCAGCCGGGACATCCGGAGCTGGGCCAGGCCCCCCGGTGTCATGAACATCTGGCACACCACCAGCTGGCCCAACAGCTGGGCCTCGCCCAGTGGCCGTAACGCTACCAGCTGGGCCCTCAGCTGCTGGATCATCGGCATGTACTACGTCAGCCACCTCCTCAGCAGCTGGGTCTGGCCAAGGCATGCTCAGCTGTAAGACCGTCAGCTGAGCCCGCAGCTGCTGGCTCATCGGCTGGGACCACAACAGCCGGCACGTCAGCAGCTGTGCTTGGCCCCCAGGGGCGTGCTCAGCTTGGAACACCACCAGCTGGGCCATCAGCTGCTGGATCATCGGCTGGGACCACGTCAGCCGGAACGTCAGCAGCTGTGCCTGGCCTCCAGGGGCATGCTCAGCTGGAACACCACCAGCTGGGCCATCAGCTGCTGGATCTAACCCTCTAGTTCGTTTAGCTAAGCAAATAACAATTTTTGACGCTAGTTACAAAATTATTAATGTTATATACATGTATACACTCTCATACATACATGTACATATATATATATATGTATACATATATACATACACATACATATCTAATCACCCACCGAAATACACACATCAATAATCTTTGTGTCACAAGTGATCAACAAGAGGCTCACAGGTACATTGGGATTGAGAGGATACATAGCATAGTAATTACATTCTTGTAAAGCTACTAGTACGCGCAGCGTTTCGGGCAGGTCCTTAATCAAAGAAAATTTTAAGTAGGTATTTACCTGCAAAATTTATAAAAATGATAAAAGTTACATAGCAAGAAAAAAATAAAAGATGAGAGAAAATTGTAGGCATATTAAAGTACATAGGTAGCTCAGATTGATTGCAATGACAGCTTGAATGGTAGTTTAACAAAAATTAATAGGCACAATACAGCATATGGCTAGCACATAAAAAACAGCAATGAACACAATGATAAAGTTGTTTGGATTAAGTACATAAAGATTGGAAGATTGCGTAACACTAGATACAGAGCAAATTTAAAGCTCAGTGTAGGAAACTACGAAGATGAAATTAGGTACTTTTTGGTTTTGTTTTTAAATGAGGCAAAAGTTTGACAGCTTTTCAATTCACTAGGGAGTGAGTTCCATAGACTAGGTCCCTTAATTTGCATAGAGTATTTACACAGATTAAGTTTGAACCTGGGGGATATCAAAGAGATATTTATTTCTGGTGTGGTGATAATGGGTCCTATTACATCTGTCCAGGGAGAGTTTCAGAGCAGGATTTGCATTTAAGAACAGGGTTTTGTAAATGTAATTAACACAAGAGAATGTGTGGAGGGAGTTAATATTTAGCAAGTTAAGAGATTTAAACAAGGGAGCTGAGTGTTGTCTGAAAGCAGAGTTTGTTATTATTCTGATAGCAGATTCTTGCTGGGTGATGATGGGCTTAAGGTGGTTTGCAGTGGTAGACCCCCATGCACAGATACCATAATTAAGATAGGGATAAATTAGTGCATAATATAGTGAGAAGAGAGCAGAGTTAGGAACATAATATCTTATTTTGGAGAGTATACCAACCGTTTTAGAGACTTTCTTAGTTATGTGTTGAATGTGGGTGCTGAAGTTGAGTCTCTTGTCTAGGAATAGTCCAAGAAACTTGCCATCATTTTTATTACTGATGTTAATGTTGTCTATCTGTAGCTGAATTGCATTCGATGATTTGCTTCCATATAAGATGTAGTAGGTCTTTTCTATGTTTAGTGTTAGTTTGTTAGTTGACATCCATAAGTGGACTTTTTTTTAATTCATTATTCACAACATTATTTAGTGTATGTGGGTTGGGGTCTGAATAGATAAGGGTAGTATCATCAGCAAACAATATAGGTTTAAGAATATTAGAGACATTAGGCAGATCGTTTATATATATAAATAGAAGAGGTCCTAAGATACTGCCCTGTGGCACTCCAACGGTAATTGATAGAGTGGAAGAAGTTGTATCATCGATGGTTACATATTGGTGTCTGTCACTAAGATAGGATCGGATGTTGTCAAGGGCAAGGCCTCGGATTCCATAATGCTGGAGTTTAAGTAAGAGGTAGTTGTGATTAACAGTATCAAAGGCTTTTCTTAGGTCAATGAAGAGTCCAATCGGAAACTCATTTTTGTCAAGGGCTGAGTAGATAACGTCAAGGAGATTAATGATTGCATCGTTGGTGCTCTTTTGGGACCGGAAGCCAAACTGGCAGGGGCTGAGTATGTCGAATTTTACGAGGTAGGAATAGAGCTGTTTGTAAATATTTTTTTTCAAATATTTTTGATAAAATGGGTAGATTTGATATTGGTCTATAATTGTTTATGTCTGCCGGATTGCCTCCTTTTTGGACTGGCGTTACTCTTGCTTTTTTGAGGATATCAGGGAAGGTGTGACACTCTATAGATTTGTTGAACAGTAGTGCAATGGGTGGGGCAAGGGCATGGGAGGCGCTCTTGTACACAATGGACGGAATTTCACTGGTGTTCCCTGCCTTGGCTTTTAGAGAGTGTATGATGGACACAACATCTGCCGGGCTGATTGGTGAAAGGAGAAGAGAGTTTGGATAGCTGCCTGAGAGATATGTGTTAATATGTGTCTGAGTATGTGGGATTTTACTGGCAAGATTAGCACCAACCGATGAAAAGAAACTATTAAATTTATTTGCCATTCTAAATCAGTTGACGGTATATCCCCATCCTTGTAGAGTTTTATTTGGTTATGTGAGTGTTGTTTAGTTCCTAGGATACTAGAAATGGTTTTCCAAGTGCTTTTCATGTTGCCTTTTGCTTCACTGAATCTATTCACATAATATGCAAGTTTTGCCTTTCTTATGATACTGGTAAGCAATGATGAGTACCTTTTAGCTACTTCCCTTGAAACTAGGCCAATCCTAAGTTTCTTTTCATATTCATGTTTCTTGTTGATTGAGTTGAGAATGCCACTTGTGAGCCATGGATTGTTTAATCTTTTGTCAGTTACTTGCTTTGTAAGTAACTTTGTAAGTAAGTTTGCCTAACCTAACCTAACTTTTTCGGCTACCTAACCTAACCTAACCTAAAAAGATAGGTTAGGTAGGATTGGTTAGGTTAGGTTAGGAAGGGTTGGTTAGGTTCGGTCATATATCTACGTTAATTTTAACTACAATAAAAAAAAATTGATCTCATACATAATGAAATGGGTAGCTTTATCATTGCATAAGAAAAAAAATAGAGAAAATATATTAATTCAGGAAAACTTGGCTTATTAGGCAAATCGGGCCTTGCATAGTAAGCTGAGAAGTGCGTTCTGGCTACTAGGTACGACATATATATATATATATATATATATATATATATATATATATATATATATATATATATATATGTCGTACCTAGTAGCCAGAACGCACTTTTTGGCCTACTATGCAAGGCCCGATTTGTCTAATAAGCCAAGTTTTCCTGAATTAATATATTTTCTCTAATTTTTTTCATATCAAATGATAAAGCTACCCATTTCATTATGTATGAGGGCAATTTTTTTTTATTGGAGTTAAAATTAACGTACATATATGACCGAACCTAACCAACCCTACCTAACCTAACCTAACCTATCTATATAGGTTACGTTAGGTTAGGTAGCCGAAAAAGTTAGGTTAGGTTAGGTTAGGTAGGTTAGGTAGTCGAAAAACAATTAATTCATGAAAACTTGGCTTATTAGGCAAATCGGGCCTTGCATAGTAGGCTGAGAAGTGCGTTCTGGCTATTAGGTACGACATATATATATATATATATATATATATATATATATATATATATATATATATATATATATATATATATATATATATATATATATATATATATATATATATATATATGGGGTGCATAATAAAGAAAGAAATTGAATTGTACACTGGCTTTGTATATGTATATATATATATATATATATATATATATATATATATATATATATATATATATATATATGTCGTACCTAGTAGCCAGAACGCACTTCTCGGCCTACTATGCAAGGCCCGATTTGCCTAATAAGCCAAGTTTTCCTGAATTAATATATGTTCTCTCATTTTTTCTTATGAAATGATAAAGCTACCCATTTCATTATGTATGAGGTCAATTTTTGTTTATTGGAGTTAAAATTAATGTAGATATATGACCGAACCTAACCAACCCTACCTAACCTAACCTAACCTATCTTTTTAGGTTAGGTTAGGTTAGGTAGCCGAAAAAGTTAGGTTAGGTTAGGTTAGGGAGGTTAGGTAGTCGAAAAACAATTAATTCACGAAAACTTGGCTTATTAGGCAAATGGGGCCTTGCATAGTAGGCCGAGAAGTGCGTTCTGGCTACTAGGTACGACATATATATATATATATATATATATATATATATATATATATATATATATATATATATATATATAAATTTATATATATATATATATATATATATATATTTATATATATATATATATATATATATATATATATATATATATATATATATATATATATATATATATATATATATATATATATGTATATATATATATATATATATATATATATATATATTTGTGTGTGTGTGTATATAAATCCCTTTTTTTCATTGATAAGCTTAGGTATACGCAGCATTGTGCTGCTCCCCTATTCTATATAATGCTACGATATTCTATATGAAGAATTACAAAGAGTAAATAAAAAAAAACTGGCTATAAGTTTATCTTTTATCCGCACCTCACAGGCTTCATGAAAAAATTAACACGTAATGAATAGTATGACAATGTAGAGTTGAAGACAATAATGTATAACCACGAAGGAAAATTATGAAAGGAAAAAACTTAAGAACTTCCATATTGATGAACATATCAGCCAAAGTATATTATGACGTGTTGATTTTTGGTCTCCGAATGCATGATAGAACCGATGAGCTAGCCAAGACTTTTGCTCGTAAAGAGGGAATTGATTCAACCCGTCCTCTTAAAAATAACGTCACTTTTGGCTTGTATGCGCACTATGGCCAAATTTGGACGTAATTTGAAATGAAATCGACTCACAAAAGTGACGTACTATTCCGTTTTCTGTTTGAGTCGTCCGGCCCTCCTCGGAGAGCTTAGAGGAGGAACTTTCAATTAACGTTTTTCATAACGTTTTGAAACTTTATGAGAATTTCCTGCCCACCTAACCTAGCAGAGGACCCTTGACTTACTGTTGTTGAAAAAAAAATCCCAAATTTATTTTCAATTTTTTTTCATTTTCAAATTACGTCCATATTCGGCCATACGGGCAAACGGCCAAAAGCGACGTTCTTTTTAAGAGGACAGGTTGATTGATTACCAACTTGGACTGCCTTTGAGCAGTCTGAGGGCAGCAATATCCCAGGAACATCAACTAAATTACGGAGACTTGAGGCAAAGTGAAATTCACACCAGTTACTCCATCTATCATAATTCTATTATGCAGGAAGAACCGCACGTCTATGGGTCATCCAATAATGTTAGCAGACTTCTAGATGTTACCACTGCTAGGCTTAGGCTCGGCTACAAATACCTCTGGCAGTTTGTAACATCTGCTGATGTAGACTTGACTAAATGTAAACTGTCAGCAGAACTATTCGCATACTTTGCGGCATTATATAATGGAATGTGAAAAAATTGCGGAATTTAGAGATAACATCATTAATAGTGTCCAAGAATTGTGTAAGTACTTCATTCATAATGATGTGCTGCCCGAAATCTTAGTGAAGTATCCAAAATTTGCTTACTGTAGGTAATGCATGGACCTGACTGTAAAGCTGCCGCCCAGTTGGGTGGGTGTGGAGCACATGACTGTAAAGCTGCCGCCCAGTTGGGTGGGTGTGGAGCACATGACTGTAAAGCTGCCGCCCAGTTGGGTGGGTGTGGAGCACATGACTGTAAAGCTGCCGCCCAGTTGGGTGGGTGTGGAGCACATGACTGTAAAGCTGCCGCCCAGTTGGGTGGGTGTGGAGCACATGACTGTAAAGCTGCCGCCCAGTTGGGTGGGTGTGGAGCACATGACTGTAAAGCTGCCGCCCAGTTGGGTGGGTGTGGAGCACATGACTGTAAAGCTGCCGCCCAGTTGGGTGAGTGTGGAGCACATGACTGTAAAGCTGCCGCCCAGTTGGGTGGGTGTGGAGCAAGACTATAGTAACTGTGTGACTCACTATAGATGTAAAGTGCCTTGTATAGTGACTGTTGTGAGCCTCTTGTTGATCACTTGTGACACCTCTTTGTGTCACTTGTGACACAAAGATTATTGATGTGTGTATTTGTGTGGGTGATTAGATATGTATGTGTATGTATATGTGTATACGTATATATATATATGTACATGTATATATGAGGGTGTGTACATGTGTATGCAACATTGTTAATTTTGTAACTAGCGTCAAACATTGTTATTTGCTTAGCTAAACGAACTAGAGGGTTCAGTTCCTGAACCAATTATATGCCTCTGTAATCCTTTACACCACCGCACACGGGATGGGTATGGGGTGCATAATAAAGAAAGAAATTGAATTGATTATCACGTATGTGCTTAAGTAATTTCCTGTTTGATTTTTCATTCATGGTTATACATTGTTATATGTATATATTTTCAGATTATAATTCGTATTATGCAAATATCTCCGAGTGAATTAGTGTACATCCGTATTTTTAATTTTTAATACAACATACATAATACATTTTTTAAGTATTTATTTATAATAAATAATTTAATTATTTAATTTATAATAATTTAATTATTAATAACATTATATAGTCGATTTAATATTAAACACGTACACATAAGCGAAACGTCCAAAACTAGTGTCCGAAATGGCAAAAAAATTAGTGTTGTCAATGTAAGGAGTATCTTGTATCCCAGTGGGAGAGCTGTTTCCTTCAAAAAGTGTAATCGTGTGGCATTATGTTTAAAGAAACAATTCCAAAGTACATTCTCTGATTGAAAAACATGAGGATAAATACAAGCGTTAATTGTAAATGACCAGTTATAAACATAAATAAGAAGTAGGAAAAATGATATGTGGAACCAGACAAAAACATTGGAACGCTTAGGTGATGAGAGGGTAAACAACCGCCACCATTTTAGCAGCGCGCCAGCCGGTGATGTCCAGCACGAGCATTAAGGGAAAACCTTGACACAAACTGCACCTATCATAAAGAAGAAGCACCACCACTGACCGCCAAGTGCTCACATCAAGTCTAACTCTAAGAAACAACACTCAAGCCTTGACTCTTCTCCCAACATCCGGGGGAGAAAACCTTCACACAAACTCCACCTGTCATAAAGAAGATGAAGACTCACCAGTGTCCACAGTGTCCGAAGGTATTCACCTGTCCTTCACATGTGAAGACTCACATGTTAGTGCATTCAGGTGACAAACCTCATGAATGTTCAGAGTGTGGGAAGAGATTCAGTCTGCTTGGAAATATGAAGACTCACATGTTAGTGCATTCAGGTGATAAACCTCACGAGTGTCCAGAGTGTGGGAAGAGATTCAGTCTGCTTGGATATATGAAGACTCACAGGATGGTGCATGCGGATCAGAGACCTTTTCAATGTGCCGAGTGTGGCAAAAAATTTAGAGTACGTGGAACTATAATACAGCACATGTTAGTGCATTCAGGTGAGAAACCTCATGCGTGTCCAGAGTGTGGGAAGAGATTCAGTCATCGTGGAAGTATGAAGCGTCACATGATGGTGCATGCAGATGAGAGACCTTTTCAATGTGCTGAGTGTGGCAAAAAATTTAGAGAACGTGGAAATATAATAAGGCACATGTTAGTGCATTCAGGTGACAAACCTCACGATTGTCCAGAGTGTGGGAAGAGATTCAGTCGTCCTGGACATATGAAGAGGCACAAGATGATACATGCAGATAATAGGCTAAACACTTTGAGTGTGAAAGATAATTAAGAGAATGTTGAAGGATAATGAGGCACATAATAGTATATTATCTTACCTTTAATCTAAGTGTGCTATCACAATGTCAGTTGGATCTTCTTCAGAGGTAATTATATTTTGCTTGAGAAATACACTTCACAATGAAAGGTACATAAGAACATAAGAACAAAGGTAACTGCAGAAGGCCTATTGGCCCATACGAGGCAGCTCCTATTCTATAACCACCCAATCCCACTCATATACTTGTCCAACCCGTGCTTGAAACAATCGAGGGACCCCACCTCCACAATGTTACGCGGCAATTGGTTCCACAAATCAACAACCCTGTTACTGAACCAGTATTTACCCAAGTCTTTCCTAAATCTAAACTTATCCAATTTATACCCATTGTTTCGTGTTCTGTCCTGTGTTGATACTTTTAATACCCTATTAATATCCCCCCGGTTATGTCCATTCATCCACTTGTAAACCTCTATCATGTCACCCCTAACTCTTCGCCTTTCCAGTGAATGCAACTTAAGCTTTGTTAATCTTTCTTCATATGAAAGATTTCTAATTTGGGGAATTAACTTAGTCATCCTACGCTGGACACGTTCAAGTGAATTTATATCCATTCTATAATATGGCGACCAAAACTGAACTGCATAATCTAAATGGGGCCTAACTAGAGCAAGATATAGCTTGAGAACCACACCAGGTGTCTTGTTACTAACGCTGCGATTAATAAATCCAAGTGTCCGATTTGCCTTATTACGAACATTTATGCATTGATCCTTTTGTTTTAAATTCTTACTAATCATAACTCCCAGATCCCTTTCGCAATCCCAGATAGGTAAAGATATGAAGATATTTTATTATATTGTTCTTTTATGAAAGTTAGATGACTAAGCAAGAACTGGAGAAGCTGTCACTAGGAAAACTCAAAATTGCTTTTAAGTACTGTATAGAAATATCTCTTTAATTTAGCAAAGGTAAAACAAAGCTTTAAATGTTTTTCTTCATATATATGTAAATAATGTGCTTCCTTTTTTTGCTTCCTGTGGAAATTTATTTAAAATGTAATATACTGTGTAGCTAAGTTATGGACATTTTTGTTGTAATATTATTTAGCATTGGAGTTGATGAAGAAGACAATCTGAGACGTACTTAAGGTGACACTATTTGATTGGTAAGGAAATGTATATTAATCGAGGAATCTTCTCAGGAGATTCATATGCAAACTGATGTCCATTTTTTATTTTTTGTTTAGGCCTATTTATGAGTTCTATTCTTGATTATAAATATTTCACCGAAGAGCATATTGAAGGCTGATTGGCATTTATAGCTGTCAGTCAAGTTAATATGAAATTTAAATTTATATTACTCTAAAAATTTATCACTCTAAATTTACCAGAAATTTATTACTCTAGCCTAACTTTATCAGTTATGCTGTAATTGTCTGGGAATAATATTTTACCCGATTTACCTGAGGGCCACTAACCCAAGTGGCCTCGATGAGAACAGGAAGTCGTCGGCTTGTTGAAGGTTCCCTTCCCCCTCCCAGTTTGCCTTCATGATTTTTTCCAGGTATATTTTGAAATTCAGCACAGTTTTGGCAGTTATGGCTTTGGTGGGTCGGCAGTTCCATTGATCAATAACCCTGTGGGTGAAAAAGCCTGATTCAAAGTTATATTAGTCTGAATGGCAATTATATTATCCTGACTGTCAATTTATATAAAAAAAATTATATCAGAGATATTTATGTTGTGTTGCTTGTGGGTTCTATTACGTCTATCAATGGAGAGTTTCAGATCAGGGTTAGCATTTAGGAACAAGGTTTTGTACTTGTAAATAGCATAAGAGAATGTGTAGAGCGAGTGTATATGTAGCATGTTCAGGGATTTAAACAGAGGTTGGGTGTTGTTTGAAGACAGTTTTATTGTTCTGATAGCAGATTTTTGTTGGGTGATGATGGGTTTGAGGTAGTTTGCAGTGGATGAATGAACCCCATGCATAGATACTGTATGTTGAGATACCACCCCTAATTTACAAAAAAAGCCTCTAGATTTTTAGCTCCAGCCATTGCATTGCTCTACAACAAATTATTTGAAATCTAAACCTTTCCTGATATTTTGAGAAAAAAAGCAAGAGTAACCTTAGTCCATAAAATCAGCAATCTCACTGAAGTCAACAATTATAGACCAATATCAATTCTGCCGATTTTGTCTAAATTATTTTAAAGTTAATTTACACGCAGCCTTACTCCTATTTATACTTAGTTCTTCCCATAATGGCTTCAGGCCCAAAAAAGGACCAATCATGCCCAGTTAGTATGATTAATTTCATTTATGCAGCCCTTGGAAAACTTATTCATTTATTTGTTGACCTACATAAGACGTTTTGACATTGTAAACACATTAACTTTCTTAAATTGCAACATTACGGAGTAAGAGATCACTCCCTCCAATACCTATAATCTTACCTCAGTGACAGGCTCCAGTATGTCTCTGTGAATAATTCCAATTTTCCCACTCTACCCATAAACACTGGTGTCTCACCGGGCAGTAATCTTCACCCTCTCGTCTTTTTCATCTCTCCCTCCCTTTCCAGCCCGTTGCCATCGTGAGGGGGCTTGGTTGGCGGATGCTAGAGTGTGATGCTCCATGGGACAGTGTCCTCTGTCCTTTTGAAGCCTTATGCTCCTGCTGCCTTCTTCACTAATTGTGCTGAATGCTTTTTCCTACTAAGTTTAATTTTTCCTTCCCAATTCTCCTTTTTAATTGCTATTTCCCAGCGACTTTTTGCTATTCTTGATCATTCTTTTAGATGTCGTCTTCTGTTTTGACACTGGGTGTTAGGTGAGGCACAGTCTCTCGCCCATAAAACTGTGGTACCCGAAATTGTTGAGCAAAGGGACACTTTTATTGTCACTCTTTTCCTTCGTTGCTGAGCCAAATCTTGATGGACTGATGGTTCTTAAAGTGGTGATTGCAGGGCATATATCCACGATGCACCCTTAGGGGGGGGGGCACATCCTATTGGGTGTCCTATCCTCTAATTGTGGCGCCATGGTGGGTATGGGGGCTTGTTTGTTGATGAAATGATTACCTGTTCATTTACATGCTGATATCTGACACTTATTTTTAACTTCTCAGATGTGGGGTGGGAGACCAGGGCCCCAAGTCGGACTGTGATGGAAAGCCGGGCTCTGTAGCCCCCTGCTACTTTGGTCCCAGACCAAGCAGCTTCGGACTTTCCCTGCTTGATACCCGCTTGATGGTGTTTTGGGAGTTCTTCTAGTCCCCGAGGCCAGGCTTGACTTAAGAGAGTCTACCAGTCCCGACTATCTCTGCTCCCCTTCTACCTCTGTGGCAGGGTTGAGCCCCAAGCTCCCAATGATGACCACCTCATCACATGAGTGGCTTCATCTCTCATTGTAACAACTGCGCCTTTTACCCCCCATCTTACTGAGGGTGCTCGGTGCCGTCCTCTCTGCAGTCACACTTGCACAATTCCTTCCGGTTCTAATACCTTCCAAGCTTTGTTTGGTCCTGCTACATGGACTAAGTATTTTAATCTCGGTCATGTTAATTCTACTCATCCTGATGATTTATTCATCCATAAACACCTAGTTGATACCTGGTTGATGGGGTTCTGGGGGTTATTCTACTCCCCAAGCCCGGCCCGAGGCCAGGTTTGACTTGTGAGAGTTTGGTCCACTAGGCTGTTGCTTGCAGCAGCCCACAGGCCCACATACCCATCGCAGCCCGGTTGGTCCGGCACTCGTTGGAGGAAACTATCTAGTTTCCTCTTGAAGATGTCCACGGTTGTTCCGGCAATATTTCTTATGCTCGCTGGGAGGATGTTGAACAACCATGGACCTCTGATGTTTATATAGTTCTCTCTAATTGTGCCTATGGCACCCCTACTCTTCACTGGTTGTACAGTACTCTGCATTTTCTACCATATTGTTCACTCCAGTATGTTGTTATTTTACTGTGCAGATTTGGGACCTGGCCCTCCAGTATTTTCCCACTTGTATATTATTTGATATTTCTCCCATCGTCTTTCTAGCGAGTACATTCGGAGAGCTTTGAGACGATCCCTATAATTTAGATGCTTTATCTCGCTTATGTATCCCGTATATGTTCTCTGTACTCCCTCTATTTCAGCAATCTCTCCTGCTCTAAATGGGGAAGGGAGTACTGAGCAGTACTCAAGGTGGGACAGCACAAGTGATTTGAAGAGTACAACCATTGTGATGGGATCCCTGGATTTGAAAGTTCTCGTAATCTATCCTATCATTTTCCTGGCTGCCGCAATATTTGCTTGGTTATGCTCCCTAAAATTTAGGTCATCAGACATCATTATTCCCAAATCCTTTATATGTTTCTTTCCTACTATGGGCAAATTAGATTGTGTTTTGTACCCTGTATTAAGTTTAAGGTTCTCAATTTTACTGTATTTTAGTACCTGGAATTTATCGCTGTTAAACATCACGTTATTTTCTGTAGCCCAGTTGAAAACTTTATTAATATCTGCTTGTAGTTTTTCAATATTTTCAGCAGAGGTAATTTTCATGCTGATTTTTGTGTCATCTGCAAAGGATGTTACAAAGCTGTGCCTTGTATTTGAGTCTATATCTGATATGAGAATAAGGAAAAGCAATGGTGCAAGGACTACCTTGAGGTACTGCAGCTTTTAACTGCTCTTGGACTCGATTTTATATGGTTAACTGTTACTCTCTCTGGTCTGTTCGACAGAAAACTGAGTATCCAGCGTCCTACTTTACCAGTTATTCCCATTGACCTCATTTTGTGTGCTATTACTTCATGGTCACATTTATCAAATGCCTTTGCGAATCTGTGTACACGACATCTGAACTCTGTTTTTCTTCTAATGCCTCAGTGATTTTGTCGTAATGGTCAAGTATCTGTGAGAGGCATGATCTTCCTGCTCTAAATCCATGTTGGCCTGGATTGTGGAGGTCATTGGTCTCCATGAAACTAGTGACCTGACTCCTGATCACTCTCTCAAATACAGTAATTTTATTATGTGGGACGTAAGTGCAACTGGTCTATAATTCTTTGCCAATGCTTTGCTACCTCCCTTGTGTGGAGGGGCTATGTCTGCTGCTTTAAGCGCATCTGGTATCTCCTCCGTGTCCAAGCTCTTTCTCCACACTATACTGAGTGCCTGTGCTACTGGCACTTTGAATTTCATTATAAATATTGAATTCATGAGTCTGAACCCGGGGCTGAGTGCATGGGCATATTGTCAATTTCTCTTTCAAAACCTGCCACGCTCGTGTTGATATCAATTATATTTACAGGGGTTTGTATATCACGCATAAAGAAGTTGTCTGGATCTTCCACTTTCATGCTGTGTATCGGGGTGCTAAACATGTCCTCATATTGCTTTTTTAGGATTTCACTAATTTCTTTGTCATCCTCAGTGTATGAACCTTCACTAGTACGAATAGGTCCAATACTGGCAGTGGTTTTTGCTTTTGATTTAGCATATGTGAAGAAATATTTTGGGTATTTCTTTATTTTTTGAATTGCTTTCTGTTTTAGTTGCCTTTCGTCAAGTTGATATGAATGCTTCAGTCTGTTCGATTTCTTCAATCTCCCTGTTTAAATTATTCCTTCTTTGTATGGAAAGTCGTGCCTGCTTCAGCACTTCTGTTAACTTTTTTCTTCTTCTGTAATGTCGTCTGTGTTCTCTTTCTACGTTGGACCTTGTGTAGGATTTTTATTACTTAAACATTTTCCCATTGAATGTTGTAAGCTCCTTGTTTATTTTCTCCGAGTCTATCCTTTTATTATTAAAATTTAATTTGTTGAATAGCCCTTCTCGCTTGTTGTTTCTCTTGGGCCTACTACCGTTATTAATGTTAGTTTCCACTTCAATGAGCAATGATATTGTTCGTGAATATGAGGTCCAGCGTGTTCTCATTCCTAGTCGGTTCTGTAATCTGCTGACTGAGCGAGAATTTGTCACAGAATCTCAGTAGTTCTCTGACCTGTGATTGGTTATTTCCAGGTTGATTTCATGCTATAGTATTACTGTTTACTATTCTCCATTGTAAACTGGGTAGATTGAAGTCTCCAAGGAAGATAATATCTGGTACTGGGTTTGCTAGGTTACCAAGGCTATTTTCTATTTTGTGGATCTGCTCAGTGAATTCCTGAACTGTTGCATCTGGCAGTTTGTATATTAGAATAATAATTAGATTTATATTCTCTACCTTGATTCCAAGTACCTCTACCACCTCATTGGTCAAGTTCAGGAGCTCTGTGCATTCCAGCTCCTCTTTAATATACAGACCTACTCCTCCACTTGACCTAATTACTCCTACTCTAGTTGATTTGGTGGATACCTTTGTCACTTTTAACCCCACCCATACTGGTACACGTGTTGTTGCAGCTCCTCGGGAAGCAGCTGTCCACTTAGCCTCGTTGTCCTGCATTGGGGAGACACCGGTTCGAATATCAAAAAATGCCTGGTTAAATAAATGCCAGGATTGGCACAGTTATTCTCCCATACCATGTAGCGACTGGTGATAAGGAACTTAAAGACTACCATAATAAACATGTCCTTGAGGCCCAAGGCCATTCTATCCTCCATATTAATATGTTACTCGCTCTCCCTCGTGGTCGTCATGGCCAGTCTCTTTGTGTAATGAAAATCACTTTTGATTGGTCCTTTCCGTCTTCCGTAACTCTTGGTGCCAGATGCTGTATTCAGGAGTACATCTGCTCTTCTCGCCTCTTCCCTCTGTGGTGTCACCTTGTCATGGTGAGGGGCTCATGTACACCACCCTGGGACTAGTGAGGGTTGCCTTTGCCCCCTCTCCTGTCCCCTCTTTGTGTGTTGTACATGCAGATAGGCACCACGTAGGGGGCTTGTGAGCCATCGGACTGCCCGCTGGAGGGGTAGCCCTGAGTGGATGGCTGGGTGTCCAGGCTGGGGCAATAGGGGGAGTGGGGTCTTTGCACCAGTGTGGGAGAATGAACTATGCAGTAGGACTCCTTGTTAAAAAGGGGGGGAGGCACCGCTGGGGACGATGCACCCTTCCTGCACTGACCCACGCTCGGCCTCCCTGGCTGCCCTGGTAGGTGGTATCCTTTGGTTCCAGGCCCCAAACTTTTAGAAAGACTGCTGCATGGATAATGAAACGACTTCTCTTTCCCAGGCTCATGGGGGGTGGGTGACCAGGCCCCTGAGTCGGACTGTGCAGGAAGACTGGGCTCTGTAGCCCCCGCTACATTGGGCCCAGACTGGACTACTCCCCCGCTCCCCTTCCTCTTCTGTGGTTGGGTTGAGCCCCAAGCCCCCTGTGGTGACTACCTCGTCCCCTAGTACGACTCCATCTCTCATTGTGACTACTGCACCTTATGACCCCCCCTCTCTCTCTCTAGAGGGTTCTCACCACCGTCCCCGCCATGGCTGCTCTCGCATGCTTCCTTCCCATACCAATTCATACCATGCCTTGTTTGATCTTGCTACGTGGACTAAGTACTTTGACCTCCATCATTTAGATTCTACTCCTGACAATTTCTCCCTCCATAGGCACCTTGTTGATTCAGTAGATGCCTCTGTTACTTTTAACCCCACCCATCTCGGTACGCATGTTGTTGCTGCTTCTTCTTGGGATGCAGCTGTCCACTTGGCGCCTTTGTCCTACATTGAGGTGACCCCCCTGTTCGGGTCTCCAAGAATGCTCAGTTAAGTGCCAGTGTTGGCACTGTTCTCCTCCCACACCATGTTACAACCGGTATTAGGAACCTCAAGGACTGCCACGAGGATATTAAACATGTCCTCGAGGCTCAAGACCATTCTGTTCTCCAGGTTTACACGTTCACGACCCCCTCGTGGCCGTCGCCGTCTGTCCCTTCGGCTTGTGAAAATTACCTTTGATGGTTGGACACTTCCGCCCTCTGTTATTCTTGCTGGTGCCAGATGCTCCATTCAGGAGTACATACCCTCTTCTTGGCTTTGTAATAAATGCTGGAAGTTCGGACATGGTGCCCTCAAATGCTCCAGTATTTTCTCTCTCTCTGCCCTATGTGTGGGAACGAAGGTCACTTTAAGTTGGAGTGCACTTCTCCCCAGGCTCGCTGCCTCAAATATGGTGATGCCCACCCTACCTTCTCTCGCGCGTGTATCCATTACAAACATGAGGCAGCTGTCCTCAACTTGAAGCACTGGGAACGTTTGTCTTTTCCTGAGGGGAGGCGCCAAGTTCACCATCCCCCTTCTTCCCTTTTCGCTGGGGTTTCTTACGCTCACGTGTTGCGCTCTTCCTCTCCTTGTCCTTCCCACCTTACTCAGTCTCACAACAGTTTCCAGGCCTTAGACCCAGATACGCCCACTGCCTGCTCCCCTGTTCCTTTACATTCTGTCCCAAAGGGTCCCCCCTCCTGGTTCTCTGTCTGGGATTCCCCTTCTTTCTACCCAGTCTGTCATGTCTCCTGTGTCTTCTTTCTCAACTCCCTTTGATCCTCCTTCCCATCCTTCTCCTCCGTCTCTTAGCTTTTCATGCCGCCTGTCTGTCTGGGCTGATGTCCTTCTCCTAGCGATCATCGTGTTGTTTGCTCTCGTTCTTCTTCTGTTGAGGCGTTTGAGTCTGTTGCCCAGTACGTTGCTGCTGGAACACCTGCCTCTCTGAGTCAGAAGCAAAAGCCTGGCTTATCTCCTTCCTCCTCCCCGGCTGGTAAGAAAGCTTCACTTTCATCCTCACCCCCCTACCTCTGACTCTATCGCTCCACCTCTCCCATTTCGGTGGTCGAGCCCCCTGTTCCTGCTTTGGAGGTTTCTTTGGCCCCCGCTATGCTCTCAGTTCCTGCCCTTGCTGAGGTGTGCTCCCCGGTTTCTGCCCCTCCTGCTGTCCTTGACAGTCCCTCTCGGTTGCCTCCTCCTCTGGACCCTGCTCATCTGGCTGTGGTCTGTCCTCCCACTCCCTTCCCTCCATCTTTACTCAGTTTACCCATGCCCACTATCCCTGACTTCGCTGACCCTGATCCTGATCCTGCACTTCTTTGACATGCTGTGTTCCTTTTTAACCTTTTTTCTTCATTGTTCTCTGTTCCTGTCCCTTCTCTTTTTGTCGATGTCTATTCTTCAATGGAATATTCATGGATATTACGCTAATTTTCATGAATTCCAACTTTTGATTTCACAGTTTTCACTCCTTTGTGTCTGTCTCCAGGAGCCGATGCTTGGTGCTCATCCTGGTCGCTTCCGTGATTATTCCTTTCTCTCCCCCTGCCCCCCCCCCCCTTCAGATTTTGCTGGGGCCAATAACTTTTTTGCTTTTGATTTGTTCTGACGTTCCCTTCATCCCCTTACTTTTTCCATCACCTCTCCAATGTTCTGTTGCCCGTGTATTTGTGCGTAAATGGTACACAGTTTGTTCCATTTATCTCCCCCCAAATGTGCCGCTTTCTCTTCCCGATCTTAAACACCTAGTGGACTCATTGCCAGAGTCTGTGCTCCTGCTGGGTGATTTCAGTTGTCGACATACCCTCTGGGGTGATGTTCTGACAAACACCCGGGGTCGCCTTCTCGAACCGTTTGTCCTCTCTTCTTCCCTGTCTCTTCTGAATTCTGATGAGCCCACTCATTTGGACTCTTGGACTGCACCCTTTCCTGTCTTGATTTTTTTTCTTTGCTTGTCGTCTCTTTACTTGAATTTCACATTTCGGTTTCTTGATGACTTCCATGGCAGTGACCATTTCCCTATCCTTGTTACCTTTTTTCTTTTCACCCTCTCCTCTCCTTCCCTAGGTGGCGGTTTGCCGAGGCTGACTGGCATCAATTTACCCTCTGTACTACTCTCTCCGACCTCTCCATTTTGCTTCTTCCTCGTGCCCTCCTCCTTTTTCATGACACCGTCTTCGATGCTGCCCTCCACTCTTTTCCTCGCTCTACCTCTCAGGAAACATGGAAGTGCGTTCCCTGGTGGAATGTGGACTGTGCTTGGGCTGTCTGCTATAAGTGTGCAGCCTGGAAGAGACACCGCCGCCGGCAGATGGCTGATTTTTGTCTTTTGTTTTGGAAGGCGAGTTCAGTGGTCCGTAGGACCATCTGTACAGGTAAACGTGAGTGTTGGAGGTTTTATGTTTCCACTATTACGTCCGAAAATACTCTGCCGCAGATCTGGAGGGGTATCCGCAAGATAGTGGGTAAGTTTGCTTCTGAGGTCTCGCCGGTCCTCCACCTCCGTGGTACTCTTGTGGTGGACCCCTTGCACGTTGCGACCAAACTGGGTTCCCACTTTTCGTCTGTTAGCTCTGGTTCTCATCTTCCTTAATCTTTCCTTCTTCGTAAGCCTGTTCTTGAATCTCGTCCTTTAGATTTCTGCACTCATCTCAGCCTTCCCTATAACGATCCCTTCTCTCTGAACTTAAGTCTGCCCGGTCCCTCTGTGGTTCTATGGCAGTGGGTTCCGATGGCATTCATTATGAGATGCTTCACCATCTCCCTCTGTGCATGTCTCGGTATTTACTGAGTCTGTATAATCGGGTCTAAGAGTTGTCTTCAGTACCTGAGGACTGGCTTGATGCCATTGTCCTCCCTGTTATGTTTCCAGGGTCTCTCGGGACATTCCCTAAGGACTTCCACCCTATTGCCCTCATGAGTTGTCTGCAAACTCTTTTGAACGTATGGTTAACGTTTGTCTGATGTGGTTTTTAGAACACTCACCACCTCTCCCCTTCTTAATTTGGTTTTCACAAGTGCCGCAGCACAACATATCCTGGCAAACTTGGCTTAGAGGTCTATATTTGTACTGCTGTTGCTGCGAAGACCTCTGTTGTTGCCGTCTTCTTTGACCTGGAAAAGGCTTACGACACCACCTGGAGATATCATATTCTGTCACAACTTCATTCATCTTGCCTTCGTGGTAATCTCCCTCTCTTCCTCCAAAGCTTTATCTCTCGTTTCTTTCGAGTTAGGCTTAGTGCCACTCTCTCTGCCCCTTTTAGGCAATATGAGGGTGTACCCCAAGGTAGTGTTCTGAGCACTACTCTTTTTCTAGTTGCCCTCAATGGTCTTTTTTCCTCCCTTCTGGCGTTTTCTTCGCTCTCTATGTCAACGATCTTGCCCTTTGCTGTCGGGATGATGATTCGCCTCTCCTTCAACGGTGGCTTCAACTTGTGATTGATGCCATGTCATCTTGGGCAACTGATCATGGCTTCAAGTTCTCTATGTCTAAGACTTGTGCTATGACTTTTACTCAGAAGCATGTCATTCTTTGTCCCTCTTTTGCTTTATGGTCATCCCCTTGTGTTCAGGGAGTCCACTAAGCTTTTGGGGTTAATCTTTGACACTCGTTTGTCTTGGTCGCCTCATATCTCTTACCTCCGAGTTGAATGCTCCAAGACCCTTACCATCCTTAAGGTTTTGTCCCATACTTCTTGGGGAGCTGATAGCCGCACACTCCTCTCTTTACATTCGTCTCTCGTCCTGTCTAAACTCGATTATGGTTGCCCTGCTTACTCGTCTCCTACTCTTCGTCGTCGTGATGCTTTGCACCGTACTGGGTTGCGCCTCAGTTCTGGTGCCTTTCGTTCGACTCCCACCCTCAGCTTGTATGTTGATACTGCCTTCCTATCTTTCCAGGATCACCGTGATCGCCACTGTCTTTGATATCTTGCGCGGTCCTTGCAACATCCTTCCTCTCGCCTCTTGTCGTGCTTTGACTTTTACCCCTCCTGTAGTTCCTGTTCTTCATCACCACCATCCTCTTTTTCGTCTTCCCTTTATTTAGATTTCACGTTTCGGGTTCTTCGTGACCTCCATAACAGTGACCATTTCCCCATCCTTGTCACCTTTTTCTTTTTTCACCCTTCTCTCTCCTTCTCTAGGTGGCAGTTTGCCACGGCTGACTGGAATCTATTCACTCTACATGCTACTCTTTCTGACCTCTCCTATCTGCCTTACCGTCGAGCCCTACTCCTTTTTCATCACACCATATTAGATGCTGCCCTCCACTCTATTCCTTGCTCTACCTCCAGGGGAATGCGGAAGTGCGTTCCCAGGTGGAATGCTGGGTGTTTCGACTGTCCTCTGTAAGAGTGCAGCCTGGAAGAAAGACAGATGCAGACAGACAGCTGTTTTCTTTTGTTTTATAAGGTGACTGCGGTCCGTACGGTTAAACTTGAGAGTTGGAAACCTTTGTCTCCACCATTACGTCTGATATTCCTCTGCCCCGGATCTGGAAGAAAACCTGTAAGATTGCGGGTAAGTTTGTTCCAGATGTCTCACCAGTCCTTCACTTCCATGATTCTATTGTGCGGATCCTGTGTCAGTCGCCACCGAACTGTGTTCCCCTTTTTCGACTGGTGGCTCCAGTTCTAGTCTTCCTCCATCTTTCCTTATTCGTAAGCACCTTCATGAATCTTGTCCTATAGATTTTCGCATGCATCTCCAGCTTCTCTATAATGATCTCTCTCTCCGAACACCAGTCTGCCCTGACTCTGCGGTTCTATGGCAGCGGGCTCAGAAAGCGAAACATCTCCTAATGAATGTCACCTCTCTCAATGCATGGTTTCAGTATATACTGAATCTGTTTAACCTTATCTGGCAGTCATCATCTGTCCCTGAGAACTGGCTTCAGGTGGTGGTTTTTCCTATTCAGAAACCAGGGTCTCTAGGGATAGCTGCTAAGGACATCTGCCCCATTGCCCTCACGAGTTGCATCTGCAAACTCTTTGAACGTATGTTCAATGTCCTTATGATGTTGTTCTTAGAACACTATCGCCACCACTTACCTTCTCAATTTGGCTTTTACAAGTGTCATGACTGATGTCTTGGTGAACATGGTCTATATATGTACTGCTTTTGCTGCAAAGACCTCTGTTGTTGCTGTCCTTTTTTTGACCAGGAAAAGGCATATGACACCACCTGGAGATACCATATTTTGTCCCAACTCCATTCGTGGTAATCTCTTCCTCTTCCTACGAAGCTTCCGCTCTAATCGTTCCTTTAGTGATGGTTTGTACCATTCTGCCTCTTTACGGCAATATGAAGGTGTACCTCACAGTAGTGTTCTGAGCACTTACTAATTTTCCTGGTTGCCCTCAGTGGTCTTCTTTACTCCCTTCCCTCTGGAATCTCATCAGCTCTCTATGTTGACAATCTTACCCATTGCTGTCACGGTGATGACTTGCCTTTCCTTCAACGGCGACTTCAACTTGCGATTGATGCCGTGTCGTCCTGGGACACCAATCATGGCATCAAGTTCTCTACAACTAAAACTTTTGCGATGACTTTTACTCGGAAGTAGGTCGTTTTTCATCCTCCTTTGTCGCTTTATGGTAATCCCCTTTTGTGCAAAGATTTTGCTAAACTTATGGAGTTAATCTTTGAAACTCGTTTGTTTTGGTCTCTCCATATCTCTAACCTCTGAGTTGGATGCTCTAAGGTCCTTAATTTACTTAAGGTAAGTTATACTAACTTGGGAGCTGATACGAGCACTCTCCACCTTCGTGCTGTCTAAACTCAAGTATGGTTGTCTTGCTTACTCGTCTGCCTCTCCTTCTACTCTATGCTGTCTTGATGCTCTGCATCATAATGGGTTATACCTCAGCTCTGGTGCCTTGCATTTGACTCCTACCCTAAGCCTGTATAAAGAAACAGGCATAATGTATCTACAGGATTGCCATGATCGCTATTGTCTTTGCTACATTGCACAGTCCTTACAACTCCCTCCTCACTCTCGCTTATGTCGTACTTTTCCTTGCACACTTTTCTTCACACTTCCGCTCCATTTCCGTCTTCACAGATGGGGTCAAAGTCTGCAGATGGTGTAGCCTACTCTGTTGTTTTTCCTGACCACACCTATGTGTCGCCTGCATCCAGAGACTAGCATCTCCACAGCAGAACTTTGTGCTATTTTGTATGCTCTTTGTCAACAGCTTTCTTGCTGTCAATTTTCCTTTACTGTTGTAGTTGACTCTCACAGTGCCCTCATGGCTCTGGAGCCCTTTAATCCAGTTCATTCGGTTGTAGTCGAAATTCAACATTGGCTGTTTCTTATCTCCAATAGATTTAAGACAGTGGAATTTTGCCGGTTTCCCAGCCATATTTGTGTGTCCTTAAATGAGCGTGCGGACTCTGTCACTAAGGAGGCTATCTGCACTTGCCCCATCTCCCTTAAAGGTGTTCCTTATTCTGACTTCTACCCAGTTATTCATTCCTCCATCCTTACTCATTGGCAGGATTGTTGGTCTTCTGTTACTCGTGACAAACTGCATACTCTTGAAGGTAGTGTGTCCCCCATGGCCCTCCTCCCATCACCATAATTGGTGGTGAGAAATGGCTCTGATGAGATTACGTATTAGCCATAAATGTTTAATTCATAGGCACTTAATGGAGCGCCGCCCTGCTCTTTAGTTTCCAAACTGCATTGTCCCTCTTATGGTCGTGCATATCCTTGTTGAATGTCCTGACATCCAGGAGGCGTGTGTGTGTCATGTTTCCTGACTGTCCCTCGTGGTCACTTGTTCCTCGATAGAATCCTTGAGGAATCAGATACCTTTGATATTGTCTGCCTTATGCACTTTTGTTTTCGAATTGGCATCCTTAGTGATATTTACCATTTTTTTATATCCCACACAGTTGATGGTGCTTCGTAGCCTTCCGGGCTTGGTGCCCTCTTTTGATAATTACTTGCGTACTCTTTCTCATCTACATTAATGACATTCCGAATACCTCTCAATACCTCAAGCCAGTTTTATTGGCTGTTTACACAACCCTCATTTTCTCCAATCCTAAGAATTGGCAATATCCAGATTGGTAATAAAGTAGATGGTAAATTCCATGATGTTCTCATTGATAAAAAGCTGAATTTCCAGTGTCACATACAAATTATAGGGAAAAAATATTTTAAAATCACCTGGCATTCTTTTCTAAATCAGATATTATGTACGTCACCCTCTGCCTTGGTTAAGCTTTATTGGCCTCTCGTCTGTCTTTATCACAATTTTGGTATCATTGCCTGGGGATCTCCCTAAATTATTTATGATCTCTAATTACTCAAGACAAATCATCAATTAGAACAATAACAAACTGAAGCCACAGACAGCATTCTGCCCCCCCCCCCCTTTCTTAAATCTAAATCATTGAATATTTTAGATATTAAGTCTAAGTCACTTCACACCCTGTCAAATGCACTATATATATATATATATATATATATATATATATATATATATATATAATATGAAACACTGAACTACAATGCTAAACCTGTATTTAAATACATGGTAGGGGGCTGTAACGGGATCTTGGAAATCCACACTAGAAACAAATATTTATTTGATATTCCAAGAGTGCGACTTAGCCAAAGTGGAAATATTCCACAAATCAAGAGTCCCAAAATGTAAAATGTTCTTCCCAATAACATCAAAGACTGTCCCTCTCTCAACCAGTTTAAGAGAGAAACTAAGTACTACCTAATAAATGCCATGTAACCTACCTTACCTACTGATTGTCAACCTATGTCTTGCTATTATTAAACAATAATGAATAATGACTGAACTTGTAATACTGCTATATGCCAAGTAAACAAAAAAAGTTACCATGTTTATTTAGTTAAAATTACCATCGGCTGTTCTGTTGCAGTTTTGCTGTTCCGTTCAACATGTAATTATTGTCATTCTTTTTATTTTTTCTACTTTTGTTCAACTTTTGCTTTTCATCTCAATTATTTTTAACAATTAATTTTAAGTGTTTATCCACATCATGTCTGAAACACTGTGCATATTAGTTGCTTTAGGCATAGTATATTCTTGCTTTATCTAGATATCCAACATTGTGCTTGTAACCCATTTTCTATGTACGTTTCTCAAAAAAACATTATCATCTTTAGCATTATCATTATGTTAAACAGGGGATAGCTTATGGAATAGTACAGTGAAAGGATAGAAGAGTGGGGAATATAATATGTGATTTTTGAGAATATACCAACAGTTTGAGACTTGCCTGTGTACTGTATGTGAGTGTTCAAATTTAGTCTCTTGTTTATGTATAAGCCAAGGAACTTTTTCATCATTTTTAATGGTAATGTTGACATTATCTATTTGAAGGTGAATTTCATTTGATAATTTACTTCCAAATACAATGTAATAGGTATTCTCTATATTTAGTTTGTTGGTTGACATCCAACCACATCCAGTTTGTTTCAATTTGTTGTTTACAATATTACTTATTGTGTGATGCATTGGAGTTTCAATAGATGAAGGTAGTATCGCCAGCAAATAGCATTGGTTTAAGGATGTTAGAGACATTTGGTAAATCATTGATGTATATAAGCAATAGGAGAGGTTCTAAGATGCTGCCCTGTGGCACTCCTACGGTTACAGTAGAGATGTGGGGGGGGGGGGGGTTATGTCATTAATGGCTACATATTGGTGTCTATCATTAAGATATGATAGAATATAGTTATCAGGAAGGCCTCAGATTCTGTAATGATTAAGTTTAAGTAAGAGGTAGGTATGGCTTTCAGTATCAAAGCCTGACTGTCAATTATATTAACCTGAATCTGGCAGTTATATTATCCTAAGACTGGCAATTATAAAACTCATTTATATGAAAATAGCATAAATATGTTAATTACATTATCTTGAATCGGACAGTTTTATATTTATACGGATCTAGCAATTCGATATATATATATATATATATATATATATATATATATATATATATATATATGAATCTGGCAATTACATATGTATAAGTAGCAAGCAATTTGCTACTATATATATACACACACAGTACTGTATATGAATTTGGCAATAATATTAGCCTGATTTTGATATTTGTATTATCTTATATCTGGTATTTTATAAACCAAAACTTTGCATTTATATGAGTGACTCCAGAATTTGTATTATAATGCGGAGTATTTCATCGAAGGCTTAATTACTAATATTTATTTCATTTGTTTACAGATGCTTTAATCTGACAATTTATTAATATAAAAGGATGTCTGCTTTTAAATTAGTGATTTAAAAAAATTGATGTAAAGTCCTTAGTTTGAATATTGTTTAATTGATAAGTATATTTATGATCATTATTGGCCTGTATTATGAGGTGTAGGAGTAACCTATATGGTTTTCATTGGTCGTTCAATTTCTTGTCTTGATGGATGTGAATGATGTGTAATTATTATTTATTTAGGCTCTATTATTAGTTCAGATTATTTATAGATAGAATAATGTGCAATAGATGGCTCTTAAAACCTGTTAATTATTATATTATTATTACTTGACAATTGTCTCAACATTCCAATTTACTGTCCTCTTACTATAAGTGTTGTTTTAATTAGCACATAAATGATCTTCACGTAATATGGTTTATTTACCCCCATGACAATGCTTCAGTATTTGTAAAGTTATAATTCCCGGTTATTAAGGTAATTAGAGAAATAACAAACCCTGAATATATGAACGTTAAAAGCATTTTGGTATGTGCAAAATATTCTTGTCTTGCAAGAACACTGGCTTACATCTTATGAATATCAGAACCACTTCAAATTTATTGATAGTTCTTTTTCCACTGCCAGTATTGACATGTCTATTGACTGGTCAGGTCCTGGAAGACCCTATGGTGCTGCTGCTATCCTGGGCATAACAATATGCAATGTAAAGTTGAGGTTGTCAATATTGTATCAGGGTTCACTCCTGCTATACTTGTGTCCTATAGTTATCTGGAGATGATTTTGGGGCTTATCGTTCCCACGGCCCGGTCCTCGACCAGGCCTCTTTTTTTTTTGTTACCCAATCCCAAGGAAGCAGCCTGTAGCAGTTGTCTATCTCTCAGGTACATATTTAGTGCTAGGTGAACAGACGCATCAGGATGAAAGAAACTCTGCCCATTTGTTTCCGCCTCCACCAAGGATCGAACCCGGAACCTCAGGACTACGAATCCGATGTGCTGTCCGCTCAGATGTCAGGCCCCTTTGCTCAGGGGCCTGAAAGGTGCTCAGCAGTATTTGATTATGTGTGTGTGTATATGCATGGTTTCCACAAGCAATATCAACTGTGCAGATGAGTATGGAAATATATGATCAGAAATATATCAATTGACTAAATTGTATCATAATGCTGAACTCATGGGTGGTAGGTGATTTTTAACACTGATTTTACCCGCTAAGATGTATACTTAAATTTGTTTAATGAATTCATGGATGCTGAAAATTTACATAATCCTGCTATTAATGATTTATTTACTATTACTATAGCTTTATGTCATGAGATAGGAATGGAAGGTCTCATATTGATCATTTTCTTATTGATGATATAACTGGTCACACCTTTAAGTATAAGGCTGTCAGTGATGACAACCTGTCCTGGTATCATCCTGCCATGGCCACCTCCAATATACCTCACTCACAAGTTGCTGCTGCCAAAGATAACATAAACCTCCCTAGAACACACCTAAACGTAGGAAGGCCACTCTTGCTGACCTGGATAAGTTTAAATGCCTGCTTAACCAATACTCAAATCACAAGTGATGCAATTGCTTGCAATATTATTCAGTGCAATTTGCATCAGAACAGTCTCGAGGACTTTTTCACATCAGTCGTTTCAGTGCTATATAGGGCAGGGGAAGACAGTATTTATCTTATAACCAATAAAAGAAGTAGTATGCCTGGTTGGAACAATCATGTTAGGGGAAATTCAAAATAGATCAACCTTTTGGTATAACCTACAGAAAGATGCAGGGTGCCCCAGATCTTTTGGAAAACCCTACGGAAAGTTGCAGGAGTGCTCAAGACCTTTTGGCATAACCTATGGAAAGAAGCAGAGGGAGCCCCATTCCTTTTCCGGCAGACAGCCGACGCTGTTGAGTGCACGCTACCCACGCTCCTCACTCTATGCTGTATTTCAGCCCTTAAACTACCGCAAGATGATGTAGACCGCCACCCACAGGCAGCTAAGTACATGGAGTCCAAGCATGTCATAGCACAATCAAAGTAACCAACCCAAATCGACTTATTCCGACGCAAACTAAATTCAAAACAATACTCTACGGCTGTGAGTACCAGTGCATGCTGCCCGTCTCTGCCCACCACCGCGCTGCCTGATGCAAGTTTCCACCACAACATATACTCCAGTCATCCTCGACCTATCATGTCTCCCAGGAACAGGACTGTGCAGGTAAATAAGAGCAACAAAGCCCCTAACAAGCCATCCATCCCGACAAATACTGTCAGTCATTGTGTTTCTCCCTCTGCAACCCGTTCTCGCAAATTTAATAAGTCAATATTGACTTATTAAATATGTGCATAGGTGACATACTTAACATAATAGATACCCTTAAAAAGATTCATAGAAAACACCGGCCTTACCTAACCTACTTAGTATGTTAAGATAAGCATCTTATTGCTTCGTAATTACAATTATTACCTAACCTATAATAGGTATAGGTTAAGTAATAATTGTAATTACGAAGCAATAAGTTGCTTATCTTAAGATACTAACAAGGTTAGGTAAGGTCGGTGTTTTCTATGAATCTTTTTAAGGGTATCTATTATGTTTAGTATATCACCTATGCACGTAGTTAATAAGTCAATATTGACTTTACGAATTTGCGAGAACGGGTTGCCCTCTGGAAGCTCTGGGGCCTGTGGCGGCGGTGCTGCTCTCCCCTCCACCCCATTGAGCCAGGGAGGGTTGTCCTCCCAATCCTCTCCTATTACCACTCTTACATCACTGTTTACGAGATTCAAGCGTGCTACTGGTCCCTCACCGGATTTCCCCAGGTGGTAAGATAATCAGTGGTTCAAAAAGTTGTGCTCAGTCCTTGAGGCTCAAATTACTATTATCTTGAGTCTTCAAACTGAAAATTAAGCAAACTGCTCGAACCTCCATCAACAACAAGAAGAAATAATCCTCCTCCGCGAGGATATTAGAAACTTAAGGGCTAGCCGAGATCAACTCCAGCATGACTTGAATGGTCTCCGTGAGGAAAACATTCGTCTGAAATCTGATGAAGCCGTAAAAAAACAAGAGGAAGCTCTCAGCAAAATGACTGCATGTATCAATACTTTATCTGCCCAACGTTCCGTCACCCAGGATGAACAAGATCAGCAAAAGCTGCTTGACTCTGTAGTTGTGTCGTCCCAAGATATTCCAGTGGAAAGCGAAGGTGAAAAGTGTATTGAAATTGTTCAGGATCTCTTAAAAAAATAATTGCAGGTCTCTCTAAACAAAACAGACATTATTGCTGCCTACAGAGTAGGCAAAAAGAACCCATCAAGACAAAACCAGCGGAAAATTCGCCTGAAATTGGCCTCCCAGTCCACGAAATCGCATCTGTCCGGACAGCTGCATCCCAACGAAAGGGAATCTACATCAACGAGTGCTTGACTAGAAAAAGACAGCAACTCCTCTACCGCCTGCGTCAAATCTGTCATCAAAACCCAGATGCGATTCATCAGTGCATCGTTAGAGATGGCATGATTAAAGTCAGAAAGACATCAGTAGGTAAAATGTTTACAATTGCTAATGAGGATAACCTCAACACTTTCCCCAACTAATGTGGTTTGTCTCACCTTATTATCACTCCCAATGAGTCAACATAATTAACCCACTTGTCACCTAGTGCGGGCTAGGTATCCTAATGTCTCTTTGTTTCACTTTTTAAATTGATTTTTAATTTACTTTTTACTATTCATTTATTGGACTTAATTAACTGAGTGCTTTAATATTTTTTTAGGTCTTATTAATTATACGATCATAACTAAACTACTTGTAGTTAATAATCTTTAACTTAAATTTGCCTATGTTTATTATTCAACTTTTTTCTTGGATTTCATTTACTACCTAGGTTGCCTAGCCTCGCCATACTCCCTTACTCCATTGTACCCCTGGCTTTGCCTGTGTCTAGCCCCTTTGTAAGCTACCTCATTTTTTCTTTTTTTGTTCATTTTGTATAGTCTTGTTTATATATTTTCCCCCTTTTATATCAAAATTCTATTTAGTAATTTGCCATTCTTGCCTTGTTTTCCTGCAACCAGTCTTTTCATGCAGACAATTATAGACCCAGAACTTAGCCTCTTATCCACTATCTATGACAATCATCACTTTAATGATCAAAATTGCAGATATTTTACAGCACATGATGTAAACAATGTATTAACACATAATCACAATATCTCTGTAATCAACTTGAGCGTTAGATCCCTAGGTAAACACTTCGATGATGTTAGTGCTTTGATTGTAACTATTGACAACAAATTCCCTTTTATTATACTTACTGAAACATAGTTGAAAGAGGATACCACTCAACTCTTTAACATGCCTAACTACTCGGCAATTCACAACTGTCGTCAAATTCAGAGAGGTGGTGGTACTGCTCTTTACTACCACCAAGAACTAACATGCTTAAAAGTAATTAGAACTAGAGACTGCTGTGGGGAGTACATCTTCGCCAGTTTCAGAGTCAAGGGTGCCGAGTCTGTCCTGTCTGTGGATGCAGTCTATAGCATTCCAAACACTGATGTGTCCGAATTCAACTCAAACCTTAGAAATCTAATACTAGAAAACAGACTGAACAAAAACCATCTTGGGGTTCTTGGGGTGCTTGGGGTTCTACTACCCAAAATCATTTACGTCCTCTAATTACTCAACACAAAGCTGCTATTAGGACAATATCCAACTCTGGCCCCAGACATCACTCGGTACCCCTACTCAAATCTCTGAATATGTTAGACATTAAGTCACTGCACATACTCTCATGTGTATTATACAAATATAAAAAGCTAAACTGTAATGCCAATCCTGACCTCAAAAGCTTCATTGCAGGTTGTAACAGAACCCATGAGCACCACACCAGAAATAAATACAGTTTTGATATTCCTAGAGTACGACTTAATCAAACTAGAAATTCTCTACAAATCAAGGGACCCAGAATGTGGAATGACCTTCCCAACCATGTTAAAGACTGTACCTCTCTCAACCAGTTTAAGATAAAAACGAAACTCTACCTAATAAATTCCCTGTAACTTTCCTTACCCCTCTATTGTCAACCCATGTCTGTTTTTTTTTTAATCAACGTTGTTTGTCAACCTATTGTATTTGTGCTGATTGTTCAGCCATGTTCCCCCTTTTTTTATCTTTATTTGTATTTGTTCTAAACACATTTTATTCTTTATACTTAATTAGTATTTAGTTTTAGATAAAGAACACCAAAAACAAAAACGGTGGGTTTTCTGAGTGGAAGAAAACGTATGTCTGGAAGCTGACTTTAACCGCCTCAAGCTGCGCGCGCATTGACCCGAGGTTATATAAACCGGGACGGAGACGGCGTGGGCCCCTTTCCCAAGCTAGCTGCTGCTCTTACATAACGACTCACTACTGCTCAGCGAGTCGTAAACACAGAAGTTTAGCCCGCTCAACTGTTCTCCCAGCATGGACCCTACACCAGTTCCTTACGACTCGGAGCGACCCGTTAGGGGCGTCCTGCCCTTCTCAACATTTAAGGTAGTGTTTGTGTTTTGTTGGCGCGCCGGACCAGTGTTTGTCTCTGTGTTGGCGCGCGCGCCCTGAAGCACGCCTGTTGGTTCAGCCTTGGTGACCAAATGCAGGTGCAGTGGTCCTAGAGGAGGAGGTGACCCTCAGTGTTATGGGGCACTGGTTTTTCTCCAGTAGGTGGCTGTTATTTGAAGCACATTCGGGAGGAGGCCTGTCCACCCCCACCCTCACCTTCCCCATCCGCTCAGCCCTGTCCTTAAGCCCTTGTATTTTCATAAGTTTCCTTAATTTATTAATGAATTTAATGGGGTCAAGCTGCATGTTTTCTTTTGCAGGCTTTACATTCAGGTTTGTTTTAACTTTTGCTTATTGCCTATAAGCTATTAGGTAAAGTCAGCTAGGTTAGGCTAGCTGCCGAGTCACAGGCCTCTGGCCACCAGCTTTAAGTTTTAATGGACTAGTTTTTCCATAAGTTTCCTTAACTTATTAATGAATTTAATGCAGTGTCAAGCTCCATGTTTCTCTGCAGGTTGTACATTTAGGTTTATTTAACTTTTGCTTATTGCCTTTAAGTTATTAGGGAAAGTCAGCTAGGTTAGACTAGCTGCAGTGTCACAGGCCTCTGGCCCCTAGCTTTGTTTCTTGGATTTGTTTTTCCTTAAGTTTCCTTAATTTATTATTGAATTTTATGCAGTGTCAAGCTGCGTGTTTCTTTAGCTGGTTTTACATTTGTTTGTTTAACTTTTGCTATTGCCTTTAAGTTATTAGGTAAAGTTAGCTAGGTTAGGCTAGCTGCAGTGTCACAGGCCTCTGGCCCTTAGCTTTGTTTTTATGGACTTGTTTTTCCATAAGTTCCTTAATTTATTAATGAATTTTATGCAGTGTCAAGCTGCGTGTTTCTTTGCTGGCTTTACATTTAGGTTTGTTTATCCTCTGCTTTGCCTTTAAGTTATTATGTAAAGTCAGCTAGGATGTGATAGTTGTAGGGTTCGGGCCCTTGCCTCTTGCTTTAAGTTTATTCTGGCCCTGCATTTACGTTTAGTTTCCTCAGCATTTTTCCCGCATTTTACATCGCCCTTGCGTACCCAGACGTTTTCGTCTGGCCGGTGTAGCCCGGTACAATTGTTCCCAGACGTTTCGTCCGGCTGGTATAGCCGGCACGTTCGTACCCAGACGTTTTTGTCTGGCCGGTGTAGCCCGGTACATTTGTTCCCAGACGTTTCGTCCGGCTGGTATAGCCGGCACGTTCGTACCCAGACGTTTTCGTCTGGCCGGTGTAGCCCGGTACATTTGTCCCCAGACGTTTCGTCCGGCTGGTATAGCCGGTACGTTCGTACCCAGACGTTTTCGTCTGGCCGGCGTAGCCCGGTACATTTGTTCCCAGACGTTTCGTCCGGCTAGTATAGCCGGCACGTTCGTACCCAGACGTTTTCGTCTGGCCGGTGTAGCCCGGTACATTTGCTCCCAGACGTTTCGTCCGGCTGGTTTAGCCGGCACGTTCGTACCCAGACGTTTTCGTCTGGCCGGTGTAGCCCGGTACGTCATTTCCACCACGTTTCGTTCGAACGCTGTAGCACAGTACTCCCGTGTTTTTTCCGTGGTCGCGTGTACCAGGTGTAGGTCTGCCTGGAGTGCCCGGTTACGCGGGCCCCTTCCCCATCCCAAGTTTTCAGCGTCCAGCTGAAAACTTGGGATGGGGAAGGGGCCCCGGGGACCGCCCGGCCAGACCGCCCGGCCAGACCGCCTGGCCGGGCGGTCTGCCGCTTGAGCGACTTCAAATCAAATGTTTATTTAGGTAAGGTACATATACAAGAGATTTTACAACGAGTGATGGATTTAATTCTAATTATTGCGGTCATTCATTACTTAATTCTGTTCAATTTTATTACATTCCTTTATTTTAGACTTTCAGCTTGATTAGTTTCATTACGCGGCAAATTTAGGAAATTTATAGCATTGCTTACACCTCTTGCCTTATTCGTAAAAGAATTCGTATTTTCATGTCAATTTAGTGAACGGGAGCCCGCTCCTGTTTTGGTGATTTACGTTCCTCCATCATTAACTAAACACTTAAATAACTTGTTATATCCTTAGTCTCCCAGTCATGACGTGTATTAAGACAAAAGTTTCCTCAATTTAGCATGGAGCAAGCCTCTGACTTTAGATTATTCCTGCACTTGTTTTATGAGGCATTTCCCTCAGCAATTTGTTACTGCAATTTATGCATTGCGTTTGCTCCACGTTTTATTTAACTTTTCTGCCGCGATTATTTTTGTGTAATTTGCCGCTTTTGTCATTGAGTTTAAGTTAAGTCAGCTACGATGAGCTAGTTAGGTTATACTATGGTGTCTTTCAGTCACGACGTGTATTAAAAACCTTTCAGTTTATTCCTCAATTTAGTCGGAAGGTACTGCGGCTTCCCAGCCGACGTCCTTCCTGTGACGAGTTAAGCCGGCGATGTTTCAGTTTTATATTTATTTGGTCATATAAATAGGCAGCCTCCCAGGCCGCTGGTTTATCCAGACATGTTGTCTGCCCGGTGTAGCCCGGATGTCACTGCGGCCTCCCAGGCCGCTGGTTTACCCAGACGTGTTGTCTGCCCGGTGTAGCCCGGATGTCACAGCGGCCTCCTAGGCCGCTGGTCGCGAAGTTCCAGCTGAAGCCTTCCAGCCGAAGTGTCTTTTTTCACTCCTTTTCGTTAATGTATTTGGTTGTATTTACCTCGGCTCAAAGTGTTAATCCCGTTTCTCTAACGAGTTATAATCCAGCTTTATTTTGAGCATACTTTGTTTTGCAATTTAATTATTTATAATTAGTTATAATTAATTATAGTTATAATTGGTTTATAATTTTATTATTTACACCATTTATTTACGATTATTCATATAATAATTTATTATTGTTAGGCTTTTCCAACGGCGTCGTCCCAGCCGGTGGTGTTCCTGCAGAGGATGGGCCAGCTGGTGGCTCGGCCGTAGCTGTTGCAGCGGGCGCCCTCACAGATTCAGCTAGTTTCAGCAGACGATGTTACAGCTGCTAACGCCCCAGTTCCATCTTAGGCTTCCCGGCAGCCGATGCTTCAGTCATGAACCTCCAGCTGAAGCGTTCCACCCGACGTTGCGCCCATCAATTTAACACTTTTCAGTTTTGTAATTCTCGCTTTCCCAGCTTCATGAATTGTTCCCGTTATTTCTAGGATAGTTATATTCCAATCTTTAGCCTAAATTGTCTTGCAGCTGGCCCTCTACTTCCCACTAAGGTCTTCCCTGGTCTTCTTAATTTCTTCCATTCTGCGGCACTTGCCGTCATCGGTTATTTACGATATTACATTGTATTCTTACATTGTACGATTATTTACGACATTGTATTCTTAATATTATTCCTTATTACAGTTACCGGATGACGGTTCCCTGCCGTCGATTTCACTTTGCCCCTGTTCTAAAAGATGTAGTCGAAGTTAACGGCGTACTAGCTGCGGCTCGCAGACGCTCATTGACAACACAAGACTACATTCAGCGGCCACTTAAGGCAGACTCCTTGGCTTCTATCCAGCCCTATCACCCGTCTGGAGGCAGAGATGGGATGGAGACCAAGGGTAATGTTCCCCGCTCACATTCTACATCCGCTTAGGACACAAGCATGTTATAGATTTGGCTTTAAGAATTGGTTCTTATTACATTTTATTGTTTATGTATATATTGCTTTGTTGTATATACCCGTTCTTGGTATATGTATTGTTTATATTCAAGATTTATAGTGTTTCGTATTATCCCTGTTTATAGTTGCTTTGTGCTTCTTTGCTGCTCTCCTACTGGCTTTCTCCCACCTTTGCTCTTAGCAAAGGTACTTCCCCCTTCCGTTTGCTGGAAGATTCTTAGAATTGTTAGCCCCCTTCATTGCTACAGTATAATTACTCGGAAAACTCTTTATTCATCCAGGATTGTTAATTAAGGAATCTCTTAATTCCTGTGCCGGGCTCCCTTCCCCCGTTTTTCGTCTCCGTATTGATTCAGCTAGGATTTCCCTCTTGTCTGTGCCCTTGCCTGTCACGATAACACTGCATCCCGCTTCTGCCCACCCTTACTGCCTTATATCTTTCAGCCCGGGGGAGGTGATCTACGCGACAAAAAATCGACGCACGCTCCGACTGGGCCAGGTATCGCTTACATGGTCAGGAATCAACACTCTTCGGATCCTGCAAGCGCAGTGCAGGACGCACGCATACCCTAGCCCAGCGAGCGCCCCCCGGCAAGTTCTACCCGGCCCGTGCCCAGTGAACAGGCAACACTTCTTCAGGGCGATTAATTCGCGCCGCCCTCGCACAGCCAGGCTCGCCTTCAGCCGACCACGCCCTCTTACCTTTAGAATTGACAGGGCCACTCGGCTCTCTTGACGGGCTAGCCATCGGAGTTAACGGCGGGTCCAGCAACCAGCTGGAATACCCAGCTGACTACGCCCGGGACGTTGTTGCACTGCCACTCTGAGGCCTCCTTGCGACCAGCGGGCCTCGCCCTTCGGGGGGGGGGGGGGTCCGGCCAGCTGGCCTGCGGTGGGGGTGCAGCGCCGGTCCCCAAGTGTCCCGCTGTCCGCAGCTAATTCCTTTGCCCAGTCTACATACTAGTAAGAGTAAGGAACCACTTCTCCTTAATCCTTCTCCCGCTGGCCCTCGCGGGATTGGGGGTGCTGCGCCGGAACCCCCAAAGTGATAAGCCTGCAGATAGCTAAGAAATATTCCCATGAATTGTAATTAGTCTAATTAATGCAACTTTCATTTACTACCTATGGATGTAGTTATTAATTGTAATTGATCTCTCCTTTATCATTAAGGATTATTCATTATAATTATTCCTTAATACTTTATTGTTATGCACTAGTCAATAATTATTTATCATTCATCCTAATTAGCTATTTGATTCATTAAAAATAATTGCTTATCATTATACTATGTTATTATTATTATTTATTATATAATAATAATTATATTATTTATTAATTTATTATTTATTAATTTATATAATAAATTAATTTATTATATATTAATTTATTATATATTAATTTATTATTTACCATTATAAAATAAACAAGTCCCCAATCTGAGCACGTTTTCTTCCAACATCAGAAAATTAAGGTTTTTCCTGCCCGAAACGCTTTGCGTAATAGTGGTTTAGGCATTGTATGTACTAGCTCTATCTATAAATCGACCAATTTATGTAAAATCACTTGTATGTATGTACCTTACCTAAATAAACCTATTTATTTATTTATTTATTTATTATTTATATATTTATTTACAGGCACACTCTCCCATGGTACATCACCACCATGTGTCCTACAGGCACACTCTCCCATGGTACATCACCACCATGTGTCTTACAGGCACACTCTCCCATGGTACATCACCACCATGTGTCTTACAGGCACACTCTCCCATGGTACATCACCACCATGTGTCTTACAGGTACACTCTCCCATGGTACATCACCACCATGTGTCTTACAGGCACACTCTCCCATGGTACATCACCACCATGTATCTTACAGGCACTCTCTCCCATGGTACATCACCAACATGTGTCCTACAGGCACACTCTTTCAGGGTACATCACCACCATGTGTCTTACAGGCACACTCTCCCATGGTACATCACCACCATGTGTCTTACAGGCACACTCTCCCATGGTACATCACCACCATGTATCTTACAGGCACACTCTCCCATGGTACATCACCACCATGTATCTTACAGGCACACTCTCCCATGGTACATCACCAGCATGTGTCTTACAGGCACACTCTCCCATGGTACATCACCACCATGTGTCTTACAGGCACACTCTCCCATGGTACATCACCACCATGTATCTTACAGGCACTCTCCCATAGTACATCACCATTAAGTTTTGTACAGGCACACTCTCCCATGATACATCACCACAATGTGTTGTACAGGCACACTCTCCCATGATACATCCCTCCATGTGTCTTACAGGCACACTCTCCCGTGGTACATAGCGACCATGTATCATACAGGCACACACTCCCATGGTACATCACTGCAAGGTCTTACAGGCACACTCTCCCATAATACATCACCACCATGTATCTTACAGGCACACTCTCCCATAGTAAATCACCACTATGTATCTTACAGGCACACTCTCCCATGGTACATCACCACCATGTGTCTTACAGGCACACTCTCCCATGGTACATCACCACCATGTGTCTTACAGGCACACTCTCCCATGGTTTATCACCACCATGTATCTTACAGGCAAACTCTCCCATGGTACATCACCACCATGTATCTTACAGGCAAACTCTCCCATGGTAAATCACCACCAAGTGTCTTACAGGCACACTCTCCCATGGTACATCACCAGGTGTTATACAGGCACACTCTCCCATGGCACAACACCACCATGTATCTTACAGGCCCACTCACCCATGGTAAATCACCACCAAGTGTCTTACAGGCACACTCTCTCATGGTACATCACCACCATGTGTCTTACAGGCACACTCTCCCATGGTACATCACCATAATGTGTCTTACAGGCACACTCACCCATGGTACATCACCACCATGTATCTTACAGGCCCACTCACCCATGGTAAATCACCACCAAGTGTCTTACAGGCACACTCTCCCATGGTACATCACCACCATGTGTCTTACAGGCACACTCTCCCATGGTACATCACCACCATGTGTCTTACAGGCACACTCTCCCATGGTACATCACCACCATGTGTCTTACAGGCACACTCTCCTATGGTACATCACCACCATGTGTCTTACAGGCACACTCTCCCATGGTACATCACCACCATGTGTCTTACAGGCACACACTCCCATGGTACATCACCACCATGTGTCTTACAGGCACACTCTCCCATGGTACATCACCACCATGTGTCTTACAGGCACACTCTCCCATGGTACATCACCACCATGTGTCTTACAGGCACACTCTCCCATGGTACATCACCACCATATGTCTTACAGGCACACTCTCCCATGGTGCATCACCACCTTGTGTCTTACAGGCACACTCTCCCATGGTACATCACCACCATGTGTCTTACAGGCACACTCTCTTATGGTACATCACCATGTGTCTTACAGGCACACTCTCCCATGGTACATCACCACCATGTGTCTTACAGGCACACTCTCCCATGGAACATCACCATGTGTCTTACAGGCACACTCTCCCATGGTACATCACCACCATGTGTCTTACAGGCACACTCTCCCATGGTACATCACCACCATGTGTCTTACAGGCACACTCTCCCATGGTACATCACCACCATGTGTCTTACAGGCACACTCTCCCATGGTACATCACCACAATGTGTCTTACAGGCACACTTTCCCATGGTACATCACCACAATGTATCTTACAGGCACACTCTCCCATGGTACATCACCACCATGTGTCTTACAGGCACACTCTCCCATGGTACATCACTACCATGTGTCTTACAGGCACACTCTCCCATGGTACATAACCACTATGTATCTTACAGGCACACTCTCCCATGGTATATCACCACCTTGTGTCTTACAGGCACACTCTCCCATGGTACATCACCACCATGTGTCTTACAGGCACACTCTCCCATGGTACATAACCACTATGTATCTTACAGGCACACTCTCCCATGGTACATCACCACCATGTGTCTTACAGGCACACTCTCCCATGGTACATCACCACAATGTGTCTTACAGGCACACTTTCCCATGGTACATCACCACAATGTATCTTACAGGCACACTCTCCCATGGTACATCACCACCATGTGTCTTACAGGCACACTCTCCCATGGTACATAACCACTAAGTATCTTACAGGCACACTCTCCCATGGTACATCACCACCATGTATCTTACAGGCACACTCTCCCATGGTATATCACCACCTTGTGTCTTACAGGCACACTCTCCCATGGTACATAACCACTATGTATCTTATAGGCACACTCTCCCATGGTACATCACTCCTATGGTACACCACTCCTCCACTCATCACTCCATCACAGCTACGAGGAAAGGCTAAAGGAACTGAACCTCACATCCCTGGAAAACAGAAGAGTAAGGGGAGACATGATAACCACCTACAAAATTCTCAGGGGAATTGACAGGGTGGACAAAGACAAACTCTTCAGCACGGGTGGGACACGAACAAGGGGATACAGGTGGAAATTTAGTACCCAGATGAGTCACAGAGACGTTAGAAAGAATTTTTTCAGTGTCAGAGTAGTTAATAAATGGAATGCACTAGGAAGTGATGTAGTGGAGGCTGACTCCATACACAGTTTCAAATGTAGATATGATAGAGCCCAGTAGGCTCAGGAATCTGTACACCAGTTGATTGACAGTTGAGAGGCGGGACCAAAGAGCCAAAGCTCAACCCCCGCAAGCACAATTAGGTGAGAACATTTAGGCGAGTACCTTTTGCCTTGCTCTAACCTTCCTCTAAGATTTCCATCTCCTCGCCTCTCTCTTGCCTTACTTAATGCCTTTGCCTCCCTCGTCTCATCACAAACGACTTGATAATGGTCCAGGACGGATCAAAACGTCGTCGTCTCTTCAATTTCTAGAGTGTGGTTTGCGTAACAGTAATAAATGTTCCTAATCCTTGGGTGCCCGCGTACCACAAAGATACCTAACATGAGAATGGAACTTAATATTCCAAGCGTCGTTGATCGTGTTGCTGAAATTAACTGTTAAATTGGCATAAACATGCTTAGGCTAGCTCACCCTTACCCTTGCACAGAAGCCCTCCAGAATTTCTTTATTGAAGGTCAACATTGTTCCAAATGGATAACTAAAACTGGAACTGAACTCAGAATGTATCAGATTTATCATTTGTACCATGAGAGACAACAACGGCCCTTTCCTGCACCGTGGGAGATTAGACCCTTTCCAGTTTTATTTCCTCCCAAGAAACAAATTAGAGATCAGCCCAAGCTTCGTCTTGAGGCAAAGCTCAACACCTTAAACCATATTGATGCTCTGTCCATAGAACATTCTCTCTCTCAAATCATATACACTGATGATTCCCTACACCGCACCACGGGTGCAGCTGGAAGTGCAGTTGTCCTGATAATGGGCAATAGCTTAGATTTTAAGTGGTGAGTCCGTATAAACAACTGGGCCTCTAGCCTTCAGACCGAACTATTTGCCTTGCTTCTTGCACTGAAATGTGCACAAGTCTCCAGATTTGATACATTAATTGTAAGTGACTCTTTATCATCCTTAATTGCTCACAACTATTTAAGACAAATGTAACATGCTCGTGTCTGAAGCTTGACACAAATACAACAAAATTTATAATGATGGTAACGGAGTCCATTTCATGTTGGACTCCTAATGAATGACAGAGCTAATTAGCTAACCAAAGAATCTGCCTTTAAAGGAGAAATTCAGTAAACCTTGAAATGGTCAATAAGCAGTCTGAGAGCAATAGAACACCAAAAGTTTCAACAAGATCTTGTAGATCTGAGGAAAAGTGAAATTGACACCAGTAATACCATCTATCATCCTACTATCATGCAAGAGGAGCCACACATCTATGGTTCACCCAATAAAATCAGCAGACTTCTAGATGTTACTACTGCTCGGCTTAGACTCGGTTACAAGTATCTCTGGGAATTCTCATTATCTGCTGATGTAGACCTGACCAAACGTAAACTGTGTCAACAAAATTATATCGCACACGCTCCGTCACTATGTGATGGAGTGCGAAAAGATACATGAAAGTAGAGACAATTCTATAACAAATGTTCCAGAGATGTGTAAATATTTAAATCAAAATTATCTGCTACCAGAAATCTTAGTCAAACATCCCCAGTTAGCTAACTGTAGGTAGTAACTAAGTGATTGTAACCTACCCACCGTTGCCCACTGGATGGGGGGCGGTGTGCAGGATAAACATATCAATTGTGACACTAGCTCTTCACATATGTCAGTTGCTTAATTTAATTTAGAAACTGTACTTGTGGTCGGTCTCGAGTACATTGTTTATGTGACGATGTGCATTTAGTTTTGTAACTAGTTCATCAAAATTGTAACTTGCTTAGCCGAATGAATTGTGGGGTTCAGTCCCTGAGCCCATTATATGCCTCTGGAACCCTTTCCATTGCCTCCCATAAGATGGGTATGGGGTGCATAATGAATGAACTAAACTAAACATCAGCATGGAATCAGTTAAGGCAGATAATGCACTACGACTTTATAAGTGTTATGATTAAATAAAAATGATAAAACTAAAAAAAAACACGGGTACGCTGACTGTAATTTTATTGATAATCAACAAACGTGTAACACAGTTCCATTTAGAAGGTCCCCATCCCGTAATTGAAAACTAGGATTTCATAACTAAAGGAGTGCTGGTGTGGAGGAGAGAATATACCATTAGTTGAAAACAGAGGGTAATGCTGAAAGAAGATAAATCAGCAGCGAACAGTTGCAAGTATTAAAAAACGCAAGTAGTGTACTCCCGCGAGATCATTTGGGGTCTTTCAGATTGTGATATATATCATCAAACTGATAGAAGAAAGTCTTAAGTATCCTTACTTGCAGATTATGCACATTTGCTGAGATTTTCGAACGAAAACGTTTGAGGGAGAGTACAAGGAGATCTATATGCGCTCAAGCGGTGGTCGGACAGATGGTTACTTTCCTTTAACACTGACAAATGCAATGCACTAAACTTAGGTGAGACGAAGAGAAGGCACCAGGAATAGTATAGGCTAGATAGCTATTTCTTGATTCTGTTAACACAACAAGGTGAAGACTGCTAGGATGGTACCCGCGCACATGGACAGATAATTTACATCAAAGTTGTGAGAAACGTTTAGATGACCAAAAGATGATATCTTTGCAGCACAGTGTCCCGGACATACTAATGTTCCACAGTCACATCCATATAGATTTGATCTCCAATTTTATCTACAGATCTTCTAAATAAAAAATTATTATTTGCAGGTTTCTTTCCAACTTAATACTCACATCTTAATAATAAAGAAAAGTATAAAAAATATTTATTATGTGAGCTGTAAAAGAAGAAGCTATGTCTATGTGTGGAACTCTGGACTGTGAGGCCGCGGAGGACGCTCCCACAGCTGGGCTACGAGGCCGCGGAGGACGCTCCCACAGCTGGGCTACGAGGCCGCGGAGGACGCTCCCACAGCTGGGCTACGAGGCCGCGGAGGACGCTCCCACAGCTGGGCTACGAGGCCGCGGAGGACGCTCCCACAGCTGGGCTACGAGGCCGCGGAGGACGCTCATACAGCTGGGCTACGAGGCCGCGGAGGACGCTCCCACAGCTGGACTACGAGGCCACGGAGGACGCTCCCACAGCTGGGCTACGAGGCCGCGGAGGACGCTCCCACAGCTGGGCTACGAGGCCGCGGAGGACGCTCCCACAGCTGGGCTACGAGGTCGCGGAGGACGCTCCCACAGCTGGACTACGAGGCCGCGGAGGACGCTCCCACAGCTGGACTACGAGGCCGCGGAGGACGCTCCCACAGCTGGACTACGAGGCCGCGGAGGACGCTCCCACAGCTGGACTACGAGGCCGCGGAGGACGCTCCCACAGCTGGGCTACGAGGCCGCGGAGGACGCTCCCACAGCTGGACTACGAGGCCGCGGAGGACGCTCCCACAGCTGGGCTACGACGGCTTCTGATTACTCTTTCATATGAGCTTGTAAAAGCACCTTCATCACCTTCAGTGATTAAGTGCTTAATTGCACACTAGTTTCTTTATCAGCTACCTCACCCTGTCAGGGTAAATGAGACAAATGTATGTGAATGCATGTATGTGTGTATATATGTATGTGTATGTGTGTGTGTGTATGTATATGTATGGGTATAAAGCAAATATGGAAGCTGATCAGAATTACATTTCACCTTTGTGAATGTACATTAATGACACTATGTAAAAGACACATCTAATACTTTATGTAGGGCGTACGTAAATCTGTGTATCTTTGTATTTACGTATGTAGGTTAGCATAGCATTTTAAAAGCACCGAATCACCTTCTGTGGTTAAGTGTTCAATAAACCCTTGAACTGTATGTTTAACACTTCTCTAACCCTGTCCATGGAGGACAGAAGAAAATGTATATATGCTGGTTAGCATTGTAAATGTGTGGCCACGTCTGTGGTAGAAAATAATAATAAAAAAAAAAAAAAAAAAAAAAAAAAAACTCTTTCATAAACACAGATCTTATCTTGCATAAACACCAAGAATCTAATAAGCAAAATGAAATCTTGTGTGTTGCTTGTTTTGTGAGGGTTAGTGAGTTACCAAATTAATAGATAAGTAAACTGTATATGAATAATATTTGTTGAATTCTTACTGTTCTTCGACATTGGAAAGTGTTTAAATAAGTGAAAGAAACGTAAATGATGTATATTTATATGTATGATCCAGGCTTAATTAGTACGCACACACACACACACACACACACACACACACACACACACACACACACACACACACACACACACACACACACACACACACAAATGCAAACATTCACATAATCATACAAGTGCTGATTTGATGTGAAGTTCCATAGAGATTTACAAATTAAATTAGATTTTCACTAAAAATTAACGACTCAGATGAAGTTGTAATTAAAACACATTTTATCTAGCTTTACTATAACATTCGGACCATAAGCACTCATCCACAGCCTTACTGTAACCAACATGAGAATCATGAACAACTCGCTTACGTTACACTATGGAACATACGACTCATAAGCTCTCATCCATCACCATACTCTAAGCAATATATGAGTCATGAACACTCACCCACCACAATTCTGTTACCAACAAATGGTATTTGTTGACACTGATATATGTTGGGGGGGACTTGAGCCTCCCATTAACTCTTCGACTCATCACTGGAAAAGAGGAAGTTGCCAAAGGAATGGAAGACAGCCAATGTAGTGCCAATGTGTCATAATGGAAGGACACAGGAGCCACTAAATTACACAGTAGCTTCATTATCGACCATTCTCAGTTAGGTGCTAGAGAAGCTTGCAAGTGTCTCTTGAAACACTTAAGAAATGAAGGTTTCTCTCAAAACAGAATATTCAGATGTTCGCTGACCCTTTAGGTCGGCCCTTCGCACCACCCAATGGTCGGAACGAAATGAAATGTAATAAACACCATGCCTATTACAGTGACCCCAAACTGCATACTTTGAAACGCACTGCCAGACGAGTTGGGCTTGCATATAGGGAAACCCATATGCCAGCAATGCTTAAGCTCTTTTCGAAAGCCCAAGCCAAGGCGAGGGAGCGCATGACAGAGCTCAGGTGAGATAACTGGTATTTTTTTTTTTAACAGTCTCAACTCTCACACCCCCCTCAGCCAGGCTTGGTAGGACGTTAAAAGATTTAAAGGCGATAAAATCGGCCAAGTAGCACACCCTCACCCTCTACACAAAGCAAACGAGTTAGTCGATGCTTGGGCAACCACCTCTAGCTTCAATAATCTTCCTCCAGACACACAATTCAGATTAAATGCTGGTTACGGTAATAGAGAAAGGGTCGTTGACTTCATGCTCCACAAGGAAGATGAATGCAACGTGCCATTTACTGAGTTTGAGTTATTTTCGGCCCTAAACAAAGGTAAAGCCACATCCCCCGGTGAAGATGGTATCACTTATGACATATTGCGTCTGCTCCCTTTAGTACCAAGGAATCCCCTGCTTGAGCTGTATAATATGAGCTATGTTACTGGGGAACTTCCTATCTCTTGGACCACAGTATAATCATTCCAATTCCCAAGCCAAATCAAGAGAATGCTTTCCGCCCAATTTCCCTTACTAGCTGCATTTGCAAAACATTCGAGAGAATGGTCCTAAACAGTCTCCTCCATAGAATAAGAACCATGCTATCCCCCCAGATATATGGCTTCATGCATGGAAGGAGTGTGCATCATTGCATCGCCACCTTTCTTACCCTGTACACTGAAAAGTTATATACCATCTTCCTAGATCTTAAGTCTGCCTTTGATATTGCAAATAGACATGTTATCTTGAGTGAGCTTGAAAGAATGAATATTGGTGGTCGGCTTCTTTGTTGGATCAGGGGTTACTTATACAACAGGAAGTCATCTGTATTTTTCCAGGGGCATAGGAGTGTAACAAGGGACTTCGAACAATGCACCCTGCAGGGAGGTGTCCTCAGCCTTACCTTATGTAATATCTTAATAAACACGCTGTTAAACTCTGTACCAAGCAAACCCAACGTCCACATCTTTAGCTATGCTGATGATATAATGATACACACCACTGGGTATGCTGATGATATAATGATACACACCACTGGGTATGCTGATGATATAATGATACACACCACTGGGTATGATGATATATTGATACACATCACTAGGTATGTTGATGATATAATGATGCACACCACTGGGTATGCTGATGATATAATGATACACACCACTGGGTATGCTGATGATATAATGATACACACCACTGGGTATGCTGATGATATAATGATACACACCACTGGGCCTGCTGATGATATAATGATACACACCACTGGGCCTGCTGATGATATAATGATACACACCACTGGGTATGCTGATGATATAATGCAACCCGTTCTCACACAAGACAGCACATATATGACTTAATGCTTAAAGTCAATATGTTGAATATGACTTAGTAAATATGTGATATATTCCCAGTTACTTTTTTTCCAAAACCCAAACTCTTCCTCACGTACCAATTTACGTCTCACAGTACCCGTCCGTCAACCTAGATAGCAGAATAGTCGTGATTGGTCCAATTATAAGGAAAATTGTAGTTTTCAGATCCCACATGGGTTGTGAAATTTACCTACTATTGTCCATGCTCTTAGAATAATACAATACAATACAATACAATACAATTTTATTTAGGTAAGGTACATACATACAATAAATATTTACAAGAATTGTTTGACTTATAGGTAGAGCTAGTACATACAATGCCTAAAGCCACTATTACGCAAAGCGTTTCGGGCATGATAAACTTAAATGACAAGCTTAATACTAATTGAGCATAATGAGTAGAATGAAAACAAGAAATGAAAACATAGATGAAAAAGCAGCACAAATACAATTATGTCGACAAACAGCGCTCTTTAAAGAAAAAAACAGACATTGGTTGACAATAGAAGGGTAAGGTAGGTTACAGGGAATTTATTAGGTATAGCTTCGCTTTTAACTTAAACTGGTTGAGAGAGGTACAGTCTTTAACATGGTTGGGAAGGTCATTCCTCATTCTGGGCCCCTTGATTTGTAGAGCATTTCTAGTTTGATTAAGTCGTACTCTAGGAATATCAAAACTGTATTTATTTCTGGTGTGATGCTCATGGGTTCTGATACAACCTTCTATGAAGCTTTTGAGATCAGGATTGGCATTATAGTTTAGCGTTTTATATATGTATAATACACATGAGAGAATGTGCAGTGACTTAATGTCTAACATATTCAGAGATTTAAGTAGGGGTACCGAGTGATGTCTGGGGCCAGAATTGGATATTGTCCTAATAGCAGCTTTGTGTTGAGTAATTAGAGGACGTAAGTGATTTTGGGTAGTAGAGCCCCAAGCACAAATACCATAGTTGAGATATGGATAGATAAGGGAGTAATAGAGAGTCACCAGGGCAGGGCGTGGTACATAATATCTGATCTTAGAAAGAATGCCCACAGTTTTTGAAACTTTTTTTAATATATTTAGAATGTGTCCCTGGAAATTCAGCTTGTGGTCAATGAGGATGCCAAGGAATTTGCCATCTAATTTGTTACAAATTTGGGTATTGTTTATTTTGAGATTTATTTGATTAGAGGATTTATTGCCAAACAGAATATAGAAGGTTTTGTCAATGTTAAGGGTGAGTTTGTTGGCAGTTAGCCACAGATGGACTTTATTTAGCTCAGTATTTACTGTGGCATTTAGAGCAAGGGGATCAGGACTGGAGTAAATGAAGGTTGTGTCGTCAGCAAATAGAATTGGTTTGAGGTGTTGGGAGGCATTTGGAAGGTCATTAATGTAGATGAGAAAGAGGAGAGGGCCAAGTATGCTGCCCTGGGGAACACCAATGTTGATGGGTAGGGTGGGAGAAATTGTATTATTCACAGAAACATATTGGAGCCTGTCAGTAAGGTAGGATTTGAGGTATTGTAGGGAGTGTCCTCTGACTCCATAATGATGTAATTTAAGAAGAAGGTTTTGGTGGTTGACAGTATCAAAAGCTTTACGCAGGTCCACAAACAACCCAACAGGGAACTCATTTTTATCAAGAGCTGTATGAATCGAGTTAAGCATACTAATAAGTGCATCGTTAGTGCTTTTCTTGGGTCTGAAGCCATATTGGCAAGGGCTAAGTATATTGAGTTTGGCTAGATATGAGTAAAGCTGCTTATAGATTAGTTTTTCAAAAATTTTTGACAAGTTTGGCAGGATAGATATAGGTCTGTAGTTGTTAACATCTGTGAGATCACCACATTTGTGGACAGGCGTTACTCTCGCTTTTTTTAGAATATCTGGGAAGGTTTGAAGTTCAAGTGACTTGTTGAAGAGCAAAGCAATAGCAGGGGCTAAAGATCTGGAGGCTTTTTTGTAAATTAAAGTTGGTATCTCCTCAAGGGCACCAGACTTGGTTTTAAGGGAAAGGATTATCTCATTGACGTCAGTGGAATTAATAGGCTTTAGGTACAGAGACTGTGGATAGTTACCTGAAAGATAGTCATTAATGTCTGTACTGGAAGATGGAATATCATTTGCAAGGGATGAACCAATGGAAGAGAAGAACCTATTGAACTCAATAGCAGAATCAGAGGCTGAAAGCTGACCATCGTTATTAGACAGGAGAGTCGGTTTGTTATTTAAAGATTTCTTTGATCCCAATATTTGAGAAATTGTTCTCCAAGTTTGTTTAATGTTGCTCTTTATTTGGGTAAATTTATCTTCGTAGTATTTAGTTTTGGCTCGTCTAATTATCTTAGACAGCAATAATGAGTAATTCTTTGAGAATTCTTTGGAGACAATTCCTAACCTATACTTCTTCTCAAGGTCATGTTTTTTATTAATAGATTTAAGTATTCCCTTTGTAAGCCAGGGATTGTTAAGCCTTTTGGTTGTGACTTGTTTTGTAAGCATAGGACAGTGGGTATTATAAAGGCTAAGAGTTTTTTGAAGAAAAGATTGCACTGCTAGGTTGATGTCCACTATGTTACCTAACTCGGACTCCCAGTTGACATTATCAGCAGCAGTTATAAAATTGTCTATAGCAGTTTCATTGTGTAGTCTAAAACGTATCACTCTTGACTCAAGAGGTGGTTTGCTAATGTTAGTTAAGAGAAATGTGGGGTAATGATCTGTAGTGCTATCGGTGATTATACCTGAAGTAAGCGGAGAGGTTATGTTTGTCCAGATGTGATCGAGCGTCGTGGCAGTGCTATCAGTGATTCTAGTAGGTCTAGTGATTAAGGGTATGAGGAAGCAGGAATTCATACAGTTGAGGAAGCTAACAGCCGTGGGGTGTTCAGGCTCGCAGAGGTCAATATTAAAGTCCCCTGCGATAATTAGGTGGTTTTTGTTCAGTCTGTTATCAAGTATTAGATTTCTAAGGTTTGAGTTGAATTTGGACATATCAGTGTTAGGAATTCTATAAACTGCACCCACAGTCAGGACAGACTCGGCACCCTTGACTCTGAAGCTGGCGAAGATATACTCCCCATAGCAGTCTCTGGTTCTAATTTCTTTTAAGCATGTTAGTTCTTGGTGGTAGTAAAGAGCAGTGCCACCACCTCTCTGAAGTTGACGACAGTTGTGAATTGCTGAGTAGTTAGGCATGTTAAAGAGCTGAGTAGTATCCTCTTTCAACCATGTTTCAGTAAGTATAATAAAAGAGAATTTGTTGTCAATAGCTTCAATCAAGGCACTAACATCATCGAAGTGTTTACCTAGGGATCTAACGTTCAAATTGATTACAGAGATATTGTGATTATGAGTTAATACATTGTTTACATCATGTGCTGCAAAATATCTGCAATTTAGATCATTAAAGTGATAATTGTCATAGATAGTGGATAAGAGGTTAAGTTCAGGGTCTATACTTGTCTGCATAAAAAAAGCTGATTGCAGGAAAAACAAGGGAAGAAAGGCAAATAACAAGGTAGAAATAAGCTATAAAATAGGGAAAAAGATGTACACAATACAGAACAAAGCAAACTTAAAAGGGGCTTACAGGGGTACAATGGAGTAAGGGAGTATGGCTAGGCTAGGCAACCTAGGTAATAAATGAGATTAACGAAAAAACATATAAACATGGACTATACAAAACACAAGATATAGAAATACAAAACAAAAATATAAACAAGACTAAGCAATACAAAAACAAATTGAGCAAAAATGAAAAATGAGGTAGATTGCTTACAAGTACTCTCAGGTACACTGTAAGTAACAATTTGCAATTTGAGATGCAGGCAAAGCCAAGGGTACAATGGAGTAAGGGAGCATGGCGAGGCTAGGCAACCTAGGTAATAAATGGAATAAAAGAAAAGTTGAATAATAAGCATAGGCAAATTTAAGCTAATGATTATTAACTATAAATAGTTCAGTTATGACTGTATAATTAATAAGACCTGAAGAACTATTTATGCACTCAATTAAATAATTTCAGTAAATGACTAGTTAAGAGTAAGTTAAAAATTAAGTCAGAAAATGAAACAATGAGACTTAGGAAACCTAGCCCCACTAGTTGACAGGGGGTTAATTAAGTTAATTCACTAGGAGTGATAATGAGCTGAGACAGACCACATTGGGAGAGGAAAGGAAAGAGAGGAAATTTCTACAAAATACAGATCAGCTACTTCCTATTGAAGGCTCGTAGTTTTGTTTTGAGAAATATTAGTTGTTCTTAGTAAATTATAATAAGCACTAAAAATTATTACATAGAATAAAAGTGCTTCACCAATCAATATTATATACCATAGTTTGTGCTTTACAAATCTTTAAAGGATGTTTTGTAGGAACGCTAACAGAAAACAATATTACGTTGGAATGTCTATGGGGTAAACTACTGCAAACAGGATATTATTGTGTCTACTATACCAACTATAGCTAGGATGGGTATATTGTCCACTACCACCTGTTAGGTGGGTATATTGTCCACTACCACCTGTTAGGTGGGTAAGGGGTCCAATACCACCCACAGGATGGGTATGAGGGTCACATCCACCCAAAGGATGAGTATGGGGACCACATCCACCCACAGGAAGGGTATGGTGTCCAATACCACCCACAGGATGAGTATGGCGTCCACTACATCCCACAGGATGGGTATGGGGCTCCAACCACCCATAGAATGAGTATGGGGCTCCAACCACCCATAGAATGGGTATGGGGTCCAATAACACCCACTGGATGTGCATGGCGTCCAATAACACCCACTGGATGCGCATGGCGTCCATTGTCGCGCGTCGAGCTCGAAAACCGCAGCATTCATCTCAGAACCATGCCTATTTCACGCAGATTTCTTAATAAACGTAAGAGTTTTATATGTCACAAGAAAGATAGAAATATAAGCTTCATTCTAAATACCTTACCATGGGTATATTTAAATTTAAAGCGAAGATACGTGTATTTTTATAATAGCCGAGCTCCGACCCCGGACAGATCGATCGACCGAGCAACTCTTTATTTTTTTATTTATTTATTTATGCATATACAAGAATGTACATTGAGAATGTGAGGATACATAATATGGTAATTACAGTCTTCTAAAACCACTAGTACGCGCAGCGTTTCGGGCAGGTCCTTAATCAAAGAAAATTTTAAGAAGGTAAATGCTTGCAAAATTTATTGACAAAAAAATGATAACAGTTACGTGGAATGAAAAAAATAAGATGAGAGAAAATTGTAGGTACAGTATATTAAAGCACATAGGTAGCTAAGATTGATTGCAATGACAGCTTGAATGGTAGTTGACAAAAATTGGTAGTCACAATCCAGCATATGGCTAGCACATAGAAGAAGACAGCAATGAACACAATGATAAGGTTGTTTGATACTACATAAAAATTAGGAGATTGGGTAACACTAGGTACAGAGCAAATTTAAAGCTCAGTGTAGGAAACTAAGAAGATGAAATTAGGTACTTTTTGGTTTTGCTTTTAAATAAGGCAAAAGTTTTACAGTTTTTCAATTCACTAGGGAGTGAGTTCCATAGACTAGGTCCCTTAATTTGCATAGAGTGTTTACACAGATTAAGTTTGACCCTGGGGATATCAAAGAGATATTTATTTCTGGTGTGGTGATAATGGGTCCTATTACATCTGTCCAGGGAGAGTTTCAGAGCATGGTCTGCATTTAAGAACAGGGTTTTGTAAGTGTAGTTGACACAAGAGAATGTGTGGAGGGAGTTAATATTTAGCAAGTTTAGGGATTTAAACAAGGGAGCTGAGTGTTGTCTGAAAGCAGAGTTAATTATTATTCTGATAGCAGATTTTTGCTGTGTGATGATGGGCTTAAGGTGGTTTGCAGTGGTAGACCCCCATGCACAGATACCATAATTAAGATAGGGGTAGATTAGTGCATAATATAGTGAGAGGAGAGCAGAGTTAGGAACATAATATCTGATTTTGGAGAGTATACCAACTGTCTTAGAGACTTTCTTAGTTATGTGTTGAATGTGGGTGCTGTGGTTGAGTCTCTTGTCTAGGAATAGGCCAAGAAACTTGCCATCATTTTTATTACTGATGTTAATGTTGTCTATCTGTAGCTGAATTGCATTTGATGATTTGCTTTCTCTCAGAACAATGTTTATTTCACGTGAATTCGTTAATAAACATATATGTTTTATATGTCTCAAGAAAGGCAGACATATAAGCTTCACTTTAAACACTTTACCATAGACATATTTAAAGTTCTAATGAAGATACATGTATTTTAAAAATTACGGAGCTCCCACCCCGTTCAGACTGAACGACAGAGCAACTCTCTCTCAGATCAATGTTTATTTCACTTAAATTCGTTAATAAACACAAATGTTTTACATGTCTTAAGCAAGATAGAAATAAGAGCTTCATTTTAAATACATTACAATAGACATATTTATAGCTCAAGTGAAGATACATATGTTTTTATAGTAGCGCTCAGTAGCTTGTTGGGCATGGAGTGCAGACGCCTACGCACTTGCCGATATATTGTATAATTAACAAAGATACGCTAATAAAGCCTAAAATCTTATATGCCTCCAGAAAGACCGAGATATGAACATTATTATGATTGCACCAAATGAAATATATCATGTTCGAGAACAAAGATATATCAATTTTAAATTAAGTTTCGACTCTTGCTCGGGCGAGAGAGATGGGGCGACTCTCGCCCCATCTATTGGGGATTCTGTCCACTAAAGACCCAATGCTACTCAAACCCTCCTAGCATTATTTAGGTAATGAAGTAATATGGTATATATACTCACTATAATGTGGGTGTTGAATGCAGAACATGAGAAAACATATATTTACTCCAAACTAATATAATTTCATTATGAAATAAGTAAATAAGTAGCATCAATTAGCACCATTATCACCACACCAGAAATAAATATCTCTTTGATATCCCCAGGGTCAAACTTAATCTGTGTAAACACTCTATGCAAATTAAGGGACCTAGTCTATGGAACTCACTCCCTAGTGAATTGAAAAACTGTAAAACTTTTGCCTTATTTAAAAGCAAAACCAAAAAGTACCTAACTTCATCTATTTAGTTTCCTACACTGAGCTTTAAATTTGCTCTGTACCTAGTGGTACCCAATCTCCTAATTTTTATGTAATATCAAACAACCTTATCATTGTGTTCATTGCTGTCTTCTTTTATGTGCTAGCCATATGCTGTATTGTGACTACCAATTTTTGTCAACTACCATTCAAGCTGTCATTGCAATCAATCTTATATTGTTTCTGCTGTATTGTGCCTACCAATTTGTTGTCAACTACCATTTTAAGCTGTCATTGCAATCAATCATAGCTACCTATGTGCTTTAATATACTGTACCTATAATTTTCTCTCATCTTTTTTTTTTTTTCATTCCATGTAATCTGTTATCATTTTTTTGTCTATAAATTTTGCAAGTATTTACCTCCTTAAAATTTTCTTAGATTAAGGACCTGCCCGAAACGCTGCGCGTGCTAGTGGCTTTACAAGACTGTAATTACCATAATTGTATCCTCACATTCCTTATGTACATTCTTGTATATGCATAAATAAATAAATAAATCAATCAAAGGAAGTCGACGGTCCAAGCGTCAATGTTGTGGAGCGACTTATCCAAGATATATCGTTGTTTGGAAAGTGTTTGTTGGCATATCCAGTTGTCGCACTTCTCAGCACAAATTATCACAAATTTAAATTATAATGTTAACAAGTAGAATACATATTTTTAATAAAATCTAACATAACTAGCCAGAAAACATTTAACATTTATTAAAAATATATGTTTGGAAGTTAAATCGACTTCATAGGACAATAGTTTTGTTATATTACAAAAAAAAAAAAAAATATATATATACTCGTTATTCGTTGACATGCGTTCGTTACCTAAACTACCATGTACTGTACTTATGTAAAATCTCCCATGTCTCTTCGCTCATCTCACCGAACCAAACTACTATGGAAATGTGCAGGACAAACATATCAATTGTGACACTAGCTCTCCACATATAGCATTTTCTTAATTTAGAAACTGTACTTGTGGTCGATCTCGAACCCACGTTGTTGATGTGACGATGTGTTATGAATTTTGTGGCTAGCTCCTCAAGATTGTAACTTGCTTAGATAAATAAATTGTGTGTTCAGTCCCTGAACCCATTATGTGATAAATTAACTAAACTAAAAACTATAGTATGGCGACGAAACCTGAACTGCATAATGTAAATAGGGATTAACCAGAAAAAGATATAGGTGAAGAATAACACCAGGTAACTGTAAAGCTGCCGCCTAGTTGGGTGGGTGTGGAGCACATGACTGTAAAGCTGCCGCCCAGTTGGGTGGGTGTGGAGCACATGACTGTAAAGCTGCCGCCCAGTTGGGTGGGTGTGGAGCACATGACTGTAAAGCTGCCGCCCAGTTGGGTGGGTGTGGAGCACATGACTGTAAAGCTGCCGCCCAGTTGGGTGGGTGTGGAGCACATGACTGTAAAGCTGCCGCCTAGTTGGGTAAGTATGCAGCAAATGACTGTAAAGCTGCCGCCTAGTTGGGTGGGTGTGGAGCACATGACTGTAAAGCTGCCACCCAGTTGGGTATGTGTGCAGCACATGACTGTAAAGCTGCCGCCCAGTTGGGTATGTGTGCAGCACATGACTGTAAAGCTGCCGCCCTGTTGGGTAAGTATGCAGCAAATGACTGTAAAGCTGCCGCCCAGTTGGGTGGGTGTGGAGCAAGACTATTAACTGCGACTCCTCATAGACGTAAAGTGCCTTTTATAGTGACTGTTGTGAGCCTTTTGTTGAATTACTTGTGACAAAAGATTACTGATGTGTGTATTTGTTTGGTTGATTAAATATGTATGTGTATGTATATATGTATACGTATGTATATGTACATGTATGTGTACATTAATAATTTTGTAACTAGCGTCAAAAGATTGTTATTTGCTTAGCTAAACGAACTAGAGGGTTCAGTTCCTGAACCGATTATGTGCCTCTGTAATCCTTTACATCACCGCCCACGGAATGGGTATTATGGGGTGCATAATAAAGAAAGAAAATGAATGGACCGAACCCCACAATTCATTTAGCTAAGCAAGTTACAATCTTGATGAGCTAGTTACAAAATTCACTATAAGTCGTCACATCATAAATGGGTTCGAGATGGACCACAAGTAGTGCATTACATAATTTATCAGTATTGTGCAGCCTGTGATCCCCGCCTGGCTGGATACTGATACCTAGGTAGTTTTCATGTGTCCAGACACAGGCGATAAGGTGGTATTATTTATTTAACTTAAGAGATATATATTTTTAAATGTTGTCACATTAACGGCTACATCTTCCTTTCTTCTGACATATAGATTTTTAAGATTAATTAAAATATATGGAAACTAATTATGCAATTTATTGGCTGGTGTGCAGGGCTTCACACTCTCAGAGCTAGCCATCAAGTAACTATCAAAACGCATATATCTTCGTTTTCACTTCAGTTATATTTATGACAAAGGATTTTAAATGTAGCCTATATTTCTACCTTTCTGATGACATAAATACTTTCGTTAATTACAATATCTAGATCAAACTAACATTGATTTTCAAAAGGTTGTATATTTTCCATCAATGGAGAGCATCAGCCAAGAAGCCTTCTTTAAAATATGAATATCTTTCCTCACCCAATAAGATCTAATCTCTGAATAAAACGCAAAAAACGACTTGATTGTAACCTATCCACCGCTGCCCATTTGAAGGGGGAGAGGAGGTTATGTGTAGGATAAACATATCAATTGTGACACTAGCCCTCCATATATGTCAGTTGCTTAAATTATAAACTGTACTTGTGGTCGGTCTCGAGCCCATTGTTGATGTGACAATGTGCATTGACTTTTGTAACTAGCTTATCAAGATTATAACTTGCTTGGCTATATATGAATTGTGGGGCTCAGTCCCTGAGCCCATTATGTGCCTCTTTCGCTTTGATGTCCAAAGAGCTTGGAAAGGATGTGGGAGGAAGAAGGATGGGGCGATGAAATTCTTGGAAGAGGATTTGGATGTGGAGAGAGGAGGCTTGAAAGTTCGGTGGCCCGTCCACCTTGGATTGGAGATGTTTTTTCAGTCAAAGCCTGTAGCTTAAGTTCTTCTTGGGCGGCAGGAGGCTAGTGGTGGGGCAGGGTGATGTCGTCCTGGTTCACTTGAGGTGGTCTGTCTGGCTTGGAGGAGGCGTCTTCCTTATTGAGATGGTGAGAGGTAAGTTCACTGTTGCTTGGTGGTGTCTCGGCCAGGCCAGGAGGTGACCCTGGGTGTTTGTCAGCACATCACCCCAAAGGGCATGACGACAATTGAAATCACCCAGAAGAAGCACAGGTTCTGGCATGGAGTCTAGGAGGTGTTTAAGATCGGGAAGAGAAAGTGGGACAGTGGGGAGGAGATAAATGGAACAAACCACGTACCATTTACACACAAAGACACACGCAGCAGAACAAAGGAGAGGTGAGGAAAAAAGTAAGGGGACGAAGGGAACATCTGAGTGAATCAAGAGAGCAGAAGAGTTATGGGCTCCAGCAACAGCTGGGGGGGGGGGGGGGTGAGAGAAATGAATAGCCAAGGAAGCGACCAGGACGAGCACCAAGCATCAACTCCTGGAGACAGACACAAAGGGAAGCGAAAACTGTGAAATTAGAAGTTGGAGGTCAAGGAAATTGGTGTATTATCCACGGATGTTCCACGGAAGAATAGACATTGGCAAAAAGAGAAAGGATTGCAACAGAGATCAAAGATGAAACAAAGGTGAAAAGGAACGCAAGTTCCTTTTCACTTTGAGGGAATACAGCACGTGAAAGAAGCACAGGGTCAGGATCAGCGAAGTCAGGGTTAGGGGGCATGGGTAAACTGAGTAAAGAAGGAGGGAAAGAAGTGGGAGGACAGACCAGAGGTGGACGAACAGGGTCTGGAGGAGGAAAAGGAAGAGGAGGAGGAGGAGGGGCAGAAAGAGGGGAGCACACCTCAGCAAGGGCAGTATCCGAGACGGAACCGGGGGCTAAACAAGCCCCCACAGTAGGAACAGGGAGCTCCACTACCGAAGCGGGAGGGGAAGGAACAAAAGAATCAGAGATAGGGGGTTGAGAAGAAAGCGAAGCCTTCTTACCTACTGGGAAGGAGGAAGGAGCGGAGCCAGGTTTCCGCTTCTGACTCAAAGAGACTGGTTTCCCAGCAGCAATGTACTGGGTAACAGACTCCAGCATCTCGAAAGGAGAAGAGCACGAGCAAACAACATGACCATCAGGAGAGCGATGGACATCGGCCCGCACTGTCAGGTGGCGTGGTGAGCCAAGAGACGGAGGAGAATGACGTGTAGGAAGACCAGAAGGAGAGGAGAAAGAAGACACAGAAGACATGACAGACTGGGTAGAAAGAAGGGATACCCTAGACAGAGAACCAGAAGGGGAGGGGACCCTCTGGGACAGAACGGAGGGAAACAGGGGAGGTGGTGGTGGGTGTGTCCGGGTCTAAGGCTTGGAAACGGTTGTAAGACTGAGTAAGGTGGGAAGGACGAGGAGAGGAAGAGCGCACCACGCAAGCATAGGATACGCCAGCGAAAGAGGGGAGACAATGAACTTAGCGCCGAACCTCAGGAAAAGACAAATGGTCCCGGAGCTTCAAGATGAGGACAGCTGCCTTAAATTTGTAACGTATACACGTGCGGGAGAAGGTAGCGTTGGCCTCACCGCAATTGAGGCAGCGGACCTAGGGAGAAGTGCACTCCATCTTAGAGTGACCCTCGCCCCCACACATGGGACAGAGAGAGATAGGACTAGAGCATTTGAGGGCACCATGCCCAAACCTCCAGCACTTACTGCAGAGCCGAGGAGATGGAATATACTCCTGAACAGAGCATCTGGCACCAGCAAGAATGACAGAGGGTGGAAGGATCCTACCATCAAAGTTAATCTTCACAACCCGAAGGGGCATAAGGCGATAACCATGAGGGGGATGAGTAAACATATCCACCTGGAGGACAGAATGACCCTGGGCCTTGAGGATATGCTTGATATCCTCGTGGTCTTTTCAGTCTTTTAGATTCCTAACACCAGTCGCAACATGGTGTGCGAGGAGAACAGTGCCAACACTGGCATTTACCCGAGCGTTCTTTGAGACCAGAACAGGGGTCTCGCCAAGGCAGGATAAGGCGGCTAAGCGGGTGGCTGCATCCTGAGGAGCAGCAACGACACGGGTACCAAGACGGGTGGGGTTGAAGGTAACTGAGGCATCTACGGAATCTACAAGATGCTTATGAAGGGAAAAATTGTCAGGAGTTGAATGTAAAGGATGGAGGTCAAAGTAACTAGTCCACGTAGGACCAAACAAAGCATGGTACGAATTAGTATGGGAAGGGAGCATAAGAGAGAGTAGCCGTGGCGGGGACGGCGATGAGAACCTTTAGAGAGAGATGGGTCAAAAGGCGCAGTAGTCACAATAAGATGGAGCCATGCAAGGGGACGAGGCGGTCACCACAGCAGGCTTGGGGCTCGACCCAACCACAGAGGAGGGAGGGGAGCAGGAAGGAAGAGTCCGATCTGGGCTTAAACCGGGCCCTGTAGCGGGGGCTACAGATCCTGGTCTTCCAGGACGGTCCAACTCAGGGGCCTGGTCACCCACCCCATGAGCCTGGGTAAGAGAAGTCGTGTCGTCATCCATGCAGCAAACAATATCAAAAGTTTGGGACCTGGAACCAAGAGATACCATCTACTAGGGCAGCCAGGGAGACTGAGCGCGGGCCAGTGTAGGAAGGGTGCGTTGTCCCCAGCGGTGCTCCCCCTTTTCAACAGGGGAGTCCTACTACATCGTCCATTCTCCCACATTGGTGCTAAGACCCCATTCCCCTTATCGCACCAGCCTGGACACCCAACCATCCACTCAGGGCGGCCCCTCACAGGCGACCCCTCCAGCGGGTGGTCCGGTGGCTCATAAGGCCCCTACGTGGTGCCCTTCAGCACGTCTACCAACCAAAAAGGGGCAGGAGAGGGGGCTAAGGCAACGTACACCGGTCACAATGTCCAATTAAGTACATGAGCCCCTCACCACGGCAAGGAGGCACCACGGAGGGGTTAAAAGGGGCAATACCAGTCGTCTTGTACTCCAGAAATTATGAAACTTTACAGCAATAATAAGTTTTTAAACTCAAATATACTTTTATTGTTTATTATCAAGCCAAGTTGAGGTACACAACTGTTATCAATCAAACCTTTATCTGTATACAAATCATGGAAAACATTCTTAAGAAAAGAACATCACTTGTGATACAGAAATCACAATATCATTATTCATTTAATGAACAAATCCACAAAGGCCATAGTGAGGGTTCGAACTTGTGTCCAGGCTAAGATGCACGCTAAGGTTCAACTAAGGTGCTTCCGAAGTCATCCAGCACGTAAATCAGTACAGCCACGATGGGTCGCACCGCTGCGGTCAGATCACTTCGCCGCCACACCCACACAAGCAACGCCATATTCAAGTGGTGTTCCTGCCAAAGAGAAATAAAAAAAGATTATCTATAATATTCTCTCTACTCCGAGTAAATACCTAACCTGTCCTCCGATAAAGAGCATCACGTTTTGCTCATATGCATCACACAAGGCCAAAAAAATTATGAGAAAATGAAAGCAACTCAAGAAAGTGATGTACTGTCTCATTTTCTGTTTTGGAGCCTCTGGTAGGGTAGGAGAGACTACTTTAAATTGACCGTTTGCTTGACATTGTGAAACCTTTGGAGGATGGTCTGAAACACCGTCCATCCCTTTGAAACCGGGTAATGATGATCACTGTTATTTATTACCCGAGGCAAACTTACATTACTGTATAGTGTGCCCAAAGCATGAACTTTGGGCACATGTGTTACAAACCAAAATTCCTCGCCCGAGCACGAAGCCGTGAAGTTCACGCCATCTGTGAGTCCGCTCCCGAAAATCCCACAACATGGACAATGCCATCTAGTGATGACAAGAGTTGCCGGCAATAAGTGCTGGATGCCTGTCCTAATCGGCTCGTGATGTAGCCACTGCTGTCCTCTGGTGAGGTGGCTCTTAGACAGTGAACGTCATCTATGGAGCGAATAGGTGGACGTTTGTGTCTAAGCTAGTAAGTGATGTTTCCTAGTGTTCCCATGTAGTGTCCCCAGTACTGATGACATGTCTGCTTTCAGAGTCAACCTAGGACGGCTGTGAGGTACGTTGAATCAGTCTACCCAAGGCAGCCAAGGTCTCTTCACCAGTCTGCTTTGTAGAACTTGTGAGCCACCCCCGGACGAACTCTGCTGAGTGTGTGATAGCCTGCCTGAGGAGTGGCAGTGACGGGATTCGCCGTCTCCGGGGCTGGCTGGTGGAAGAGACCACCCACTGCGGTGCCGACCAAGGAGAGTGAACAGCGAGTCACACGAGGCTCCTGCCTAGGGCTCGCAACCCAAGTATTAGTCGTGGAGTGGCCTAACAGCGAGGCTGACTAGTACCTGCCAGCTACAGGCTGGACTGTGGTTGTAAGCCATCACGACGAGGCACCCAGTGGGATTGTAATTTGGCTGGCCTGTGGCTAAGGTAGATTCATTGTGGGTTCTGGGCGACAGAAGAGAAAACCAGGAAAGGCTACCCAGAGTGAGCATCGCCAAGTATCCAGTGTCTTCAGAGGAAGACGAAGATGTAAATACTGTGTAGTAATAATTCCCTTTTGTGACTTTAATTTACATATGGTGGTGGGAAAGGAATATATATAATTAAATATACTTGTGTATTTAATGTACCTCTCCCATTGATTTTACTTGCGTTATGGAGCTCACCCCATGAAAGCCTCTACTAACTTGGGGCCGGATACCCAAAAAACTAATACCATCAGAAAAGAACCCGGTTGCGTCCCAATAGGGCCGTAACAACGTGCTCTTAACAAATGAATCAAATTACATCCAAAAGATCTATTTGGTCTCAAGTCTAACACACAATTATGTAAATGAACGCCACATCTCACCAGCTTGTACCATGTAAGGTAGACAACAACAACAGTTATGGTAAATAAACACTCATCTTGACAATGTCCAAAATGAGCTCATATTCTAGTATAAAAGTCATATGTGAAGTAAAGTGTACCTCTAGCACACCCTAACAAACTGTTTATAATTAAAAATAATTTAAAACACAGCAAAACTTTTGGCTACACTGACACCACAATCGTTACTCACCAGACTAATCAGACACATTACAATCTCAGATTTTACACACTCACACTGTAAGCTCATTGAAGTGCAAACTAACATTATTAACAGCAGTAAGTCCAACAGAACCAACAAGCTAGAAGGTTTATTCAATCAATTCAATTTCAACAATAAGAGGATCGACTGGGAAGAAATAAATATAGACCTTGGAAACATTCATTGGGAAACCATCTTAAGCGACAAAACTCTCACACAGGGAATAGCTCCACTGACAGCTGAAACCTACTAGATCTGCTTAGAGCACATGCCTGTGAGGAGGGTCAGAAAGAGGACAACTCTAGAAAGAGAACACACAGGAGACTGCACAGAAGGAAAAAATAACGGAAATTGCTTAAACAGACACAACTGTCTTTAGAAAGGAAAATAAATCTAAACAGAGAGATCGAAGAAATAATTCTATGAATAGAGCAGACATTGAAGTGATCATATTAGTGAGGGAAACAGATAACAGACTGAACAAAAACCATCTAATTATCGCAGGGGACTTTAATATTGATCTCTGCGAGCCTGAGGACCCTCCTGCTGCTAGTTTATTCAACTGTATGAATTCCTGCTTCCTCATACCCTTAATCACTAGACCTACTAGAATCACTGATAGTACTGCCACGGCTTTTGATCACATCTGGACCAACATAACCTCTCCGCTTACTTCAGGGATAATCATCGATAGCACTACAGACCATTACCCCACATTTCTCCTAACATTAACAAACCACCTCTAGAGACAAGGGAGATAAGCTTTAGGCTGCACAATGAAACTGCCATGGGCAATTTTGTAGCTGCTGCTGCTAATGTCAACTGGGAGACCGAATTAGGTAACAGCAGGGGACATCAACCTAGCAGTGCAATCTTTTCTTCAAAAAACTCTCAGCCTTTATAACATCCACTGTCCTATGCTAACGAAACAAGTCACAACTAAAAGGCTTGGTTTACAAAGAGAATACTTAAATCTATTAATAAAAACATGACCTTGAGAAGAAGTATAGGTTAGGAATCATCTCCAAAAAATTTTCAACGAATTGCTCATTCATTGCTATCTAAAATAATTAGAAGAGCCAAAATTAAATACTTTGAAGATAAATTTACCCAAACAAAGTGCAACATTAAGAAAACATGGAGCATAATTTCACAAATATAGGGATCAAAGAAGACTTTAAATAATAAACCAATACTCCTGTCCAATAACGATGGTCAGCTTACAGCTTTGATACTGCTATTGAGTTCAATAGGTTCTTCTCTTCCATTGGGTCATCCCTTGCAAATGATATTCCATCTTCCAGTACTGATGTTCAGGACTATCTTACAGGTAAGTATCCACAGTCTCTGTACCTAACACCTGCAAATTCCACTGATGTTAATGAGATAATCCTTTCGCTTAAAACCAAATCAAATCTTGAGGAGATACCAACTTTAATTTACAAAAAAGCCTCCTGATCTTTAGCTCCTGCTATTGCACTGCTCTTCAACAAGTCACTTGAACTCCAAACCTTTCCAGATATTGCAAAAAAAGCGAGAGTAACCCCTGTCCACAAATGTGGTGATCTCACAGATGTTAACAACTACAGACTTATATCAATCCTGCCAAACTTGTCAAAAATATTTGAAAAATTAATCTACAAGCGTCTTTACTCTTATCTAGCCAAACACAATATACTTAGCTCTTGTCAATATGGCTTCAGACCCAAAAAAGCACTAACGATGCACTTATTAGTATGATTAACTTGATACATGCAGCTCTTGATAAAAATAAGTTCCCTGTTGGGTTATTTGTGAACCTGCGTAAGGCTTTTGACACTGTCAACCACCAAAACCGTCTTCTTAAATTACATCATTATGGAGTCAGAGGTCACTCCCTGCAATACCTCATATCTTACCTTACTGACAGGCTCCAGTATGTTTCTGTGAATAATTCAATTTCTCCCACCCTACCCATCAACATTGGTGTTCTTCAGGGCAGCATACTTGGCCCTCTCCTCTTTCTCATCTACATTAATGACCTTCCAAATGCCTCCCAACATCTCGAACCAATTCTATTTGCTGACGACACAACCTTCATTTATTCCAGTCCTGACCCCCTTGCTCTTAATGTCACAGTGAATACTGAGCTAAATAAAGTCCATCTTTGGCTAACTGCCAACAAACTCACCCTCAACATTGACAAAACTTTCTATATTTTATTTGGCAATAAATCCTCAAATCAAATCAATCTCAGGATAAATAATACCGACATTTGCAACAAAATAGATGGCAAACACCTTGGCGTTCTCATTGACCACGAACTGAATTTCCAGGGACACATTCTAAATATATCAAAAAAGTTTCAAAAACTGTTGGCATTCTTTCTAAGATCAGATATTATGTACCTCGCCCTGCCCTGGTGACGCTCTATTACTCCCTCATCTATCCTTATCTCAACTATGGTATTTGTGCTTGGGGTTCTACTACCCAAAATCATTTACGTCCTCTAATTACTCAACACAAAGCTGCTATTAGGACAATATCCAACTCTGGCCCCCAGACATCACTCGGTACCCCTACTCAAATCTCTGAATATGATAGATATTAAGGCACTGCACATTCTCTCATGTGTATTATACATATATAAAACGCTGAACTGTAATGCCAATCCTGACCTCAAAAGCTTCATTGAAGGTTGTAACAGAACCCATGAGCACCACACCAGAAATAAATACAGTTTTGATATTCCACGAGTACGACTTAATCAAACTAGAAATGCTCTACAAATCAAGGGACCCAGAATGTGGAATGACCTTCCCAATCATGTTAAAGACTGTACCTCTTTCAACCAGTTTAAGATAAAAACGAAGCACTACCTAATAAATTCCCTGTAACCTACCTTACCCCTCTATTGTCAACCCATGTCTGTTTGTTTTTTTATCAACACTGTCGACCTTTTGTATTTGTGCTGCTTTTTCAGCCATGTACCCCCCCCCTTTTTTATCTCTATTTTTATTTGTTTTCAACACATTTTATTCTTTATACTCAATTAGTATTAAGCTTTAGTCATTTAAGTTTTTCATGCCCGAAACGCTTTGCCTAATAGTGGCTTTAGGCATTGTATGTACTATAGCCCTATCTATAAATCCAACATTCTTTGTAAAATCTCTTGTATGTATGTACCTTACCTAAATAAACATTTTATTTTTTTTTATGTAATAATGGTAGACATAAGACTGTTCAATTACTCCGTGATACTGGAGCTTCACAGTCTCTTATTGCCCAGAATGTACTTGCTGATGTTGACACCCGAGATCTTGGTGAAGTTGTGCTTCTCCAAGGTATTGCAGGTAGTGCGCAACAGGTGTTTTTAATGCAAGTTAACCTTGATTCTAATTATACTTCAGGATGGTGTAATGTTGGTGTAAGTAAACAACTGCCCATTCCTGGGGTAGACATTATTCTGGGTAATGATTTTGGCAACCGAAAGGTTGTAGGGCCCAAGTGTCCCATAATGTTAACTAATCCCAATAATGTATTAGCTCAACCAGAAGCAGATGATGATATTATTTACCCTGCTTGTGTTGTAACTAGATCAATGGGAAAAACACGTGAGAGTAATCCTGTCTTCACTGAGGTTGCTGTTCCCAAGACCAGAACCCCTTCAGTAAAGGAGTGGGAGGTGGATCTTGAGGATTCCTTTATGACTCGACTGGATGATGAGAGTGAGGCAGTTGTAGAAGCCCCGCCGAACCAAAACCACAAGGAAAGTGAAAGTGAGGAGGCTGAACTATCTGTGCCTTGCCCGCTTGTCTCCAGTGAACCAGTTGTCGAGAGTGAGGCCGAAGTAGCTATGGCTCCATTTTATTCTGATCAATCAGGAAAAGATATCAAGCTACTAGGTTCTTGCCCGCTCGCTGCTGAGTCTGAGTCATTGCCCTTAAGTGTTGTACAGACTACTGATCCTAGTTTAATTAAGTGTATTTCTGAGGCTCCTGATAATGTTGATGCATTGGAGGAAGGGACGGGTTTCTTCTTCAAGGATCGACTTCTGATGAGAAGGTGGAGACCAAAGGGAATTCTCTCTTCAGATGATCGTGAGACCAGAACCCAACTCGTTGTCCCCAATGTTTATCGTAGGCAGGTCCTGCAGGCTGCACATGATGACCCCATGGGAGGTCATCAAGGTATCACAAATATGTACCATAAGATATGCAAATATTTTTTCTGGCCCAAGTTAAAGAAAGATGTGGTCAGATATTGTCATAATTGTGTACCCTGTAAAATTGTTGGCAAACCAAATCAATCTGTGCCTAGAGCACCATTGCAACCTATTGTAGTTCCTGATGAACCATTTACTCATGTTGTAATTGATTGTGTAGGGTCCTTTACCTAAGACTAAGTCGGGTAACATGTTTTTGTTCACTCTCATGTGTATGACGACGAGATTTCCTGAAGCTTATGCTCTAAGGACTACCAAAGCTCATAATCTCATCAAGTGTCTTGAACGATTCTTTTTCTTGTTTGGAATGCCTAGAGTTATTCAGAGTGACAATGGGGGAAATTTTTGTTCCAAAGTTTTCAGAACTTTTTGCGAGTCCCGAGGGATTCAGCACAAATTATCCAGTCCATATCATCCACAAAGCCAAGGTGGGCTTGAACGTTTCCACCAGACTTTAAAACAAATGTTGAGGACAACCGGAGAAACTTAACCACGTAATTGGGATGAGAATCTCCCCTTTGTGTTGTTTGCTGCTAGAGAAGGGTTACAAATGTCATTGGGGTGTTCTCCTTTTGAACTCGTGTTTCGTCACCAAGTGAGAGGTCATCTTAAAATGCTCCAAGAAAAGTTGTTGGGAGATATCTCTGTTCATCAGAGTGGGTTGTACTTGAGTGAGGTCAAGGACAAGTTGTGTCGGGCTCGAGAGTTGGCGAAAGAACATCTGGGAAGAACTCAACAAGCCATGAAATTAAGATTTGACAAGAAGTTCAAGGCTAAACTCAGATCGTTTGCTGTCGGAGATTTGGTGTTGGTGTTGAAACCTCGTTTGGGGACTTCCATGTCCCATAAGTTTGCAGGACCCTACCAAGTGGTAGAGAAGGTGGGAGACCTAACTTATAAACTAATTAACTCTAATCTTTCAGAGCCAAAAATGACTGTGCACATTAACAGATTAAAGGCTTATGTTGGACCAGGTGTAGTAGCTTGTTTTAGTCGGGAAGAGTTACCACCTGAGGATAATTGCAGTGAAGGAAATGATGTTAATATTCAACTTCTCAGTTCCAGTTCCAATGGCAGGGAGATGCTATGTCATTTACAGGAGGAGCAACGTGATGAGTTCCAGGTGCTACTGGACAACCATACATCTCTGTTTGGGGAGGTTCCCACACAGACCCACCTCATCACACACGACATTCAGCTCCTGGACAGCACACCCATTCGACAACATCCGTACAGAGTGAATCCCGAAAAGAGGAAAATTATACAAGCAGAAGTGGAATATCTGCTCCAGCATGATTTCATTCGGCCAAGTCAAAGTACTTGGAGCTCTCCGTGTTTGTTAGTGCCAAAAACAGGAGGAACCTGGAGATTGTGCGTAGATTATCGTAAACTGAACAAGAGCACTACTGTGGACGTTTTTCCCTTACCCTTTTTGGAGGAATGTATTGAATCCATAGGACATGCTAAATATAGTGATGTGTCAGATGTTGGAATAGGTGCTGTGCTTATTCAAGTTGGTTTAGATAATATTGAGCACCCTATGTATTATTACTCTAGAAAATTTAATGCAACTCAGAAGAATTATTCCGTGGTAGAAAAGGAGGCGTTGGGTCTTATATTGTCAATTAAGAAGTTTGAAATTTACCTGTCAGGAAACAAAGTGTTAGTATTTACAGAGCACAACTCCCTTATCTTCATAAATATGATGAAAGTTAAGAACCAACGAATTCTGCGCTGGTCATTGTTTTTGCAGGAATTTAATGTAGAGATCAAACATATTCCAGGCAGGCAGAATGTTATTGCTGATGCTTTGTCAAGAAGCTTTGATGTACCATAAATGAAATGTTCTTTTTTTTACTTAACATTTTTACTTCGGAAAAAATGCCATTGATCTTCAATCCATTGCATTTTTTTTCTTAGAGGTGGAATTAATGTTACGTACCTTTAATAGATACATAATTAAATAAATTAATTTGTACTTATATATGCAGTGCGTGTAATATGATTGTATAAGTCATTACCTATATATGTATAGTTGAAATCATTTGCATGTGATTTAGTGTGTTATATATTTCATGGCTGTTTTGAGTTATATATTATATGCTGAAATAGGCCCAACTTTATCCACCCGTGGGAGCGGTTATATTTTCTTTGTTTGCTCACGGTTGATTCCCGTGGGAAAAGTGTTTTGTGTGATCATAAGTGGGTAACAGGCTGTGAAATATTAATTGTTTGAACATTAGACGGCAAATGTCCGTGGGACAGTTTAGTTGCTGGTCAGCGTGCCAACAATTCCGTTTATTTGTTTTATTTTAATTACTGCATGAAGTATTAATTGCATTTTCTGTTATGCATGTTATTCTGACCATTTACTAAGTTAGTTTAAGATTACTCTTGTCTCAATATATTGCTCCATGTAAGTTTTATAAATACTCTGTAACTTTGGCAATTTTTCGCGGGGCGGAAGCCACGATTTTGACTCCCGTCGCTTAAGTAGGTCAGTAGCTACCACAGACCAGGAGGGATAACATCTTTGTGGAGATAAGTTTGTTAACATTTATGTTTTGCCATAATACTTATATTATATGAGAGACATTACCTGTGATTTTGCTTTAATAGTGATATATTGACCATCTGTAAGTTATATATTATTGAGAATTATATTGAATATATAAATTTTATTGTATATCTCTTCAGTCTTAAGGGAGAAATCCTTAAATTAACCTGTGCCAATAAAGGGGTTACACTGGTGACCCGCTCTAGAGAACAGCAGTTTGTAGTAGCCCTTGACATTTAAGGTCTTGCTGTTGTTAGGGTTTCGAGCCGTGACGTACGATAGGTAACAGCGACCCTGGGTGTCTATCAGCACATCACCCCAAAGGGCATGACGACAATTGAAATCACCCAGCAGGAGCACAGGTTCTGGCAAGGAGTCTAGGAGGTGTTTAAGATCGGGAAGAGAAAGTGGGACAGTGGAGAGGAGATAAATGGAACAAACCACGTACCATTTACGCACAAAGACACACGCAGCAGAACAGTGGAGAGGCGAGGAAAAAGTAAGGGGACGAAGGGAACATCTGAGTGAATCAAGAGAGCAGAACAGCAGCAGAACAGTGGAGAGGCGAGGAAAAAAGTAAGGGGACGAAGGGAACATCTGAGTGAATCAAGAGAGCAGGGTTATGGGCCCCAGCAACAGCTGGGGGGGGGGGGGGGTGAGAGAAAACAATAGCCACAGAAGCGACCAGGACGAGCACCAAGCATCGGCTCCTGGAGACAGACACAAAAGGGGGCGAAAACTATGAAATTAGAAGTTGGAGGTCAAGGAAATTGGCGTAATATCCACGGATGTTCCACGGAAGAATAGACATTGGCAAAAAGAGAAAGGATAGCAACAGAGATCAAAGAAGAAACAAAGGTGAAAAGAGAATACAGCACGTGAAATAAGCACAGGGTCAGGATCAGCGAAGTCAGGGTTAGGGAGCATGGGTAAACTGAGTAAAGAAGGAGGGAAAGAAGTTGGAGGACAGACCACAGGTGGACGAACAGTGCTTGGAGGAGGAAAGGAAGAGGAGGAGGAGGAGGAGGAGGAGGGGAGCTCACCTCAGCAAGGGCAGTATCCGAGACGGAACCGGGGGCTAAACAAACCCCCACAGTAGGAACAGGGAGCTCCACCACCGAATCAGGAGGGGAAGGAACAAAAGAATCAGAGATAGGGGGTTGAGAAGAAAGCGAAGCCTTCTTACCTACCGGGAAGGAGGAAGGAGCGGAGCCAGGTTTCCGCTTCTGACTCAAAGAGACAGGTTTCCCAGCAGCAATGTACTGGGCAATGGACTCCAACATCTCGAAAGGAGAAGAAGAGCGCGAGCGAACAACATGACCACCAGGAGAGCGATGGACATCGGCCCGCACTGTCAGGTGGCGTGGTGAGCCAAGAGACGGAGGAGAATGATGGGATGGAAGACCAGAAGGAGAGGAGAAAGACACAGAAGGAGACTGTGACTTCCCACCAGGAGACTCGAACCCTAGCCAGCACAGAAGCCTTCCAGCAACTGGCATAACAGGTACGCCTTAACCCGCTCCACCACCGCTCAGACTCTTAAAAGAGATGGTAATTTCGGAGTATTTAAATACCCCAAAGATCAACACCTCCCAAGAGCACCAGAGCAAGTGAGGGGTCATTTATACGTTAATTTCATCAAGTCCCTGTTAATATGGGAAGACACAGTGTCTCTGCTTAAGGCACAACTCTCCTAAACACGAGAGTTAAGTATACAACTTTAGAACACTTTCCCACCACCCGTGTTACACCAGGAGACTCGAACCCTAGCCAGCACAGAAGCCTTCCAGCAACTGGCATAACAGGTACGCCTTAACCCGCTCCACCACCGCTAGACTCTTAAAAGAGATGGTAATTTCGGAGTATTTAAATACCCCAAAGATCAACACCTCCCAAGAGCACCAGAGCAAGTGAGGGGTCATTTATACGTTAATTTCATCAAGTCCCTGTTAATATGGGAAGACACAGTGTCTCTGCTTAAGGCACAACTCTCCTAAACACGAGAGTTAAGTATACAACTTTAGAACACTTTCCCACCAGGAGACTCGAACCCTAGCCAGCACAGAAGCCTTCCAGCAACTGGCATAACAGGTACGCCTTAACCCGCTCCACCACCGCTCAGACTCTTAAAAGAGATGGTAATTTCGGAGTATTTAAATACCCCAAAGATCAACACCTCCCAAGAGCACCAGAGCAAGTGAGGGGTCATTTATACGTTAATTTCTTCAAGTCCCTGTTAATATGGGAAGACACAGTGTCTCTGCTTAAGGCACAACTCTCCTAAACACGAGAGTTAAGTATACAACTTTAGAACACTTTCCCACCAGGAGACTCGAACCCTAGCCAGCACAGAAGCCTTCCAGCAACTGGCATACCAGGTACGCCTTAACCCGCTCCACCACCGCTCAGACTCTTAAAAGAGATGGTAATTTCGGAGTATTTAAATACCCCAAAGATCAACACCTCCCAAGAGCACCAGAGCAAGTGAGGGGTCATTTATACGTTAATTTCATCAAGTCCCTGTTAATATGGGAAGACACAGTGTCTCTGCTTAAGGCACAACTCTCCTAAACACGAGAGTTAAGTATACAACTTTAGAACACTTTCCCACCAGGAGACTCGAACCCTAGCCAGCACAGAAGCCTTCCAGCAACTGGCATAACAGGTACGCCTTAACCCGCTCCACCACCGCTCAGACTCTTAAAAGAGATGGTAATTTCGGAGTATTTAAATACCCCAAAGATCAACACCTCCCAAGAGCACCAGAGCATGTGAGGGGTCATTTATACGTTAATTTCATCAAGTCCCTGTTAATATGGGAAGACACAGTGTCTCTGCTTAAGGCACAACTCTCCTAAACACGAGAGTTAAGTATACAACTTTAGAACACTTTCCCACCAGGAAGACTCGAACCCTAGCCAGCACAGAAGCCTTCCAGCAACTGGCATAACAGGTACGCCTTAACCCGCTCCACCACCGCTCAGACTCTTAAAAGAGATGGTAATTTCGGAGTATTTAAATACCCCAACGATCAACACCTCCCAAGAGCACCAGAGCAAGTGAGGGGTCATTTATACGTTAATTTCATCAAGTCCCTGTTAATATGGGAAGACACAGTGTCTCTGCTTAAGGCACAACTCTCCTAAACACGAGAGTTAAGTATACAACTTTAGAACACTTTCCCACCAGGAGACTCGAACCCTAGCCAGCACAGAAGCCTTCCAGCAACTGGCATAACAGGTAAGCCTTAACCCGCTCCACCACCGCTCAGACTCTTAAAAGAGATGGTAATTTCGGAGTATTTAAAGACCCCAAAGATCAACACCTCCCAAGAGCACCTGAGCAAGTGAGGGGTCATTTATACGTTAATTTCATCAAGTCCCTGTTAATATGGGAAGACACAGTGTCTCTGCTTAAGGCACAACTCTCCTAAACACGAGAGTTAAGTATACAACTTTAGAACACTTTCCCACCAGGAGACTCGAACCCTAGCCAGCACAGAAGCCTTCCAGCAACTGGCATAACAGGTACGCCTTAACCCGCTCCACCACCGCTCAGACTCTTAAAAGAGATGGTAATTTCGGAGTATTTAAATACCCCAAAGATCAACACCTCCCAAGAGCACCAGAGCAAGTGAGGGGTCATTTATACGTTAATTTCATCAAGTCCCTGTTAATATGGGAAGACACAGTGTCTCTGCTTAAGGCACAACTCTCCTAAACACGAGAGTTAAGTATACAACTTTAGAACACTTTCCCACCAGGAGACTCGAACCCTAGCCAGCACAGAAGCCTTCCAGCAACTGGCATAACAGGTAAGCCTTAACCCGCTCCACCACCGCTCAGACTCTTAAAAGAGATGGTAATTTCGGAGTATTTAAATACCCCAAAGATCAACACCTCCCAAGAGCACCATGAGCAAGTGAGGGGTCATTTATACGTTAATTTCATCAAGTCCCTGTTAATATGGGAAGACACAGTGTCTCTGCTTAAGGCACAACTCTCCTAAACACGAGAGTTAAGTATACAACTTTAGAACACTTTCCCACCAGGAGACTCGAACCCTAGCCAGCACAGAAGCCTTCCAGCAACTGGCATAACAGGTACGCCTTAACCCGCTCCACCACCGCTCAGACTCTTAAAAGAGATGGTAATTTCGGAGTATTTAAATACCCCAAAGATCAACACCTCCCAAGAGCACCAGAGCAAGTGAGGGGTCATTTATACGTTAATTTCATCAAGTCCCTGTTAATATGGGAAGACACAGTGTCTCTGCTTAAGGCACAACTCTCCTAAACACGAGAGTTAAGTATACAACTTTAGAACACTTTCCCACCAGGAGACTCGAACCCTAGCCAGCACAGAAGCCTTCCAGCAACTGGCATAACAGGTACGCCTTAACCCGCTCCACCACCGCTCAGACTCTTAAAAGAGATGGTAATTTCGGAGTATTTAAATACCCCAAAGATCAACACCTCCCAAGAGCACCAGAGCAAGTGAGGGGTCATTTATACGTTAATTTCATCAAGTCCCTGTTAATATGGGAAGACACAGTGTCTCTGCTTAAGGCACAACTCTCCTAAACACGAGAGTTAAGTATACAACTTTAGAACACTTTCCCACCAGGAGACTCGAACCCTAGCCAGCACAGAAGCCTTCCAGCAACTGGCATAACAGGTAAGCCTTAACCCGCTCCACCACCGCTCAGACTCTTAAAAGAGATGGTAATTTCGGAGTATTTAAAGACCCCAAAGATCAACACCTCCCAAGAGCACCTGAGCAAGTGAGGGGTCATTTATACGTTAATTTCATCAAGTCCCTGTTAATATGGGAAGACACAGTGTCTCTGCTTAAGGCACAACTCTCCTAAACACGAGAGTTAAGTATACAACTTTAGAACACTTTCCCACCAGGAGACTCGAACCCTAGCCAGCACAGAAGCCTTCCAGCAACTGGCATAACAGGTACGCCTTAACCCGCTCAACCACCACTCAGACTCTTAAAAGAGATGGTAATTTCGGAGTATTTAAATACCCCAAAGATCAACACCTCCCAAGAGCACCAGAGCAAGTGAGGGGTCATTTATACGTTAATTTCTTCAAGTCCCTGTTAATATGGGAAGACACAGTGTCTTTGCTTAAGGCACAACTCTCCTAAACACGAGAGTTAAGTATACAACTTTAGAACACTTTCCCACCAGGAGACTCGAACCCTAGCCAGCACAGAAGCCTTCCAGCAACTGGCATACCAGGTACGCCTTAACCCGCTCCACCACCGCTCAGACTCTTAAAAGAGATGGTAATTTCGGAGTATTTAAATACCCCAAAGATCAACACCTCCCAAGAGCACCAGAGCAAGTGAGGGGTCATTTATACGTTAATTTCATCAAGTCCCTGTTAATATGGGAAGACACAGTGTCTCTGCTTAAGGCACAACTCTCCTAAACACGAGAGTTAAGTATACAACTTTAGAACACTTTCCCACCACCCGTGTTACACCAGGAGACTCGAACCCTAGCCAGCACAGAAGCCTTCCAGCAACTGGCATAACAGGTACGCCTTAACCCGCTCCACCACCGCTCAGACTCTTAAAAGAGATGGTAATTTCGGAGTATTTAAATACCCCAAAGATCAACACCTCCCAAGAGCACCAGAGCAAGTGAGGGGTCATTTATACGTTAATTTCATCAAGTCCCTGTTAATATGGGAAGACACAGTGTCTCTGCTTAAGGCACAACTCTCCTAAACACGAGAGTTAAGTATACAACTTTAGAACACTTTCCCACCAGGAGACTCGAACCCTAGCCAGCACAGAAGCCTTCCAGCAACTGGCATAACAGGTACGCCTTAACCCGCTCCACCACCGCTCAGACTCTTAAAAGAGATGGTAATTTCGGAGTATTTAAATACCCCAAAGATCAACACCTCCCAAGAGCACCAGAGCAAGTGAGGGGTCATTTATACGTTAATTTCATCAAGTCCCTGTTAATATGGGAAGACACAGTGTCTCTGCTTAAGGCACAACTCTCCTAAACACGAGAGTTAAGTATACAACTTTAGAACACTTTCCCACCAGGAGACTCGAACCCTAGCCAGCACAGAAGCCTTCCAGCAACTGGCATAACAGGTACGCCTTAACCCGCTCCACCACCGCTCAGACTCTTAAAAGAGATGGTAATTTCGGAGTATTTAAATACCCCAAAGATCAACACCTCCCAAGAGCACCAGAGCAAGTGAGGGGTCATTTATCATTTAATTTCATCAAGTCCCTGTTAATATGGGAAGACACAGTGTCTCTGCTTAAGGCACAACTCTCCTAAACACGAGAGTTAAGTATACAACTTTAGAACACTTTCCCACCAGGAGACTCGAACCCTAGCCAACACAGAAGCCTTCCAGCAACTGGCATAACAGGTACGCCTTAACCCGCTCCACCACCGCTCAGACTCTTAAAAGAGATGGTAATTTCGGAGTATTTAAATACCCCAAAGATCAACACCTCCCAAGAGCACCAGAGCAAGTGAGGGGTCATTTATACGTTAATTTCATCAAGTCCCTGTTAATATGGGAAGACACAGTGTCTCTGCTTAAGGCACAACTCTCCTAAACACGAGAGTTAAGTATACAACTTTAGAACACTTTCCCACCAGGAGACTCGAACCCTAGCCAGCACAGAAGCCTTCCAGCAACTGGCATAACAGGTACGCCTTAACCCGCTCCACCACCGCTCAGACTCTTAAAAGAGATGGTAATTTCGGAGTATTTAAATACCCCAAAGATCAACACCTCCCAAGAGCACCAGAGCAAGTGAGGGGTCATTTATACGTTAATTTCATCAAGTCCCTGTTAATATGGGAAGACACAGTGTCTCTGCTTAAGGCACAACTCTCCTAAACACGAGAGTTAAGTATACAACTTTAGAACACTTTCCCACCAGGAGACTCGAACCCTAGCCAGCACAGAAGCCTTCCAGCAACTGGCATAACAGGTACGCCTTAACCCGCTCCACCACCGCTCAGACTCTTAAAAGAGATGGTAATTTCGGAGTATTTAAATACCCCAAAGATCAACACCTCCCAAGAGCACCAGAGCAAGTGAGGGGTCATTTATACGTTAATTTCATCAAGTCCCTGTTAATATGGGAAGACACAGTGTCTCTGCTTAAGGCACAACTCTCCTAAACACGAGAGTTAAGTATACAACTTTAGAACACTTTCCCACCAGGAGACTCGAACCCTAGCCAGCACAGAAGCCTTCCAGCAACTGGCATAACAGGTACGCCTTAACCCGCTCCACCACCGCTCAGACTCTTAAAAGAGATGGTAATTTCGGAGTATTTAAATACCCCAAAGATCAACACCTCCCAAGAGCACCAGAGCAAGTGAGGGGTCATTTATACGTTAATTTCATCAAGTCCCTGTTAATATGGGAAGACACAGTGTCTCTGCTTAAGGCACAACTCTCCTAAACACGAGAGTTAAGTATACAACTTTAGAACACTTTCCCACCACCCGTGTTACACCAGGAGACTCGAACCCTAGCCAGCACAGAAGCCTTCCAGCAACTGGCATAACAGGTACGCCTTAACCCGCTCCACCACCGCTGACTCTTAAAAGAGATGGTAATTTCGGAGTATTTAAATACCCCAAAGATCAACACCTCCCAAGAGCACCAGAGCAAGTGAGGGGTCATTTATACGTTAATTTCATCAAGTCCCTGTTAATATGGGAAGACACAGTGTCTCTGCTTAAGGCACAACTCTCCTAAACACGAGAGTTAAGTATACAACTTTAGAACACTTTCCCACCAGGAGACTCGAACCCTAGCCAGCACAGAAGCCTTCCAGCAACTGGCATAACAGGTACGCCTTAACCCGCTCCACCACCGCTCAGACTCTTAAAAGAGATGGTAATTTCGGAGTATTTAAATACCCCAAAGATCAACACCTCCCAAGAGCACCAGAGCAAGTGAGGGGTCATTTATACGTTAATTTCTTCAAGTCCCTGTTAATATGGGAAGACACAGTGTCTCTGCTTAAGGCACAACTCTCCTAAACACGAGAGTTAAGTATACAACTTTAGAACACTTTCCCACCAGGAGACTCGAACCCTAGCCAGCACAGAAGCCTTCCAGCAACTGGCATACCAGGTACGCCTTAACCCGCTCCACCACCGCTCAGACTCTTAAAAGAGATGGTAATTTCGGAGTATTTAAATACCCCAAAGATCAACACCTCCCAAGAGCACCAGAGCAAGTGAGGGGTCATTTATACGTTAATTTCATCAAGTCCCTGTTAATATGGGAAGACACAGTGTCTCTGCTTAAGGCACAACTCTCCTAAACACGAGAGTTAAGTATACAACTTTAGAACACTTTCCCACCAGGAGACTCGAACCCTAGCCAGCACAGAAGCCTTCCAGCAACTGGCATAACAGGTACGCCTTAACCCGCTCCACCACCGCTCAGACTCTTAAAAGAGATGGTAATTTCGGAGTATTTAAATACCCCAAAGATCAACACCTCCCAAGAGCACCAGAGCATGTGAGGGGTCATTTATACGTTAATTTCATCAAGTCCCTGTTAATATGGGAAGACACAGTGTCTCTGCTTAAGGCACAACTCTCCTAAACACGAGAGTTAAGTATACAACTTTAGAACACTTTCCCACCAGGAGACTCGAACCCTAGCCAGCACAGAAGCCTTCCAGCAACTGGCATAACAGGTACGCCTTAACCCGCTCCACCACCGCTCAGAATCTTAAAAGAGATGGTAATTTCGGAGTATGTTAATACCCCAAAGATCAACACCTCCCAAGAGCACCAGAGCAAGTGAGGGGTCATTTATACGTTAATTTCATCAAGTCCCTGTTAATATGGGAAGACACAGTGTCTCTGCTTAAGGCACAACTCTCCTAAACACGAGAGTTAAGTATACAACTTTAGAACACTTTCCCACCAGGAGACTCGAACCCTAGCCAGCACAGAAGCCTTCCAGCAACTGGCATAACAGGTACGCCTTAACCCGCTCCACCACCGCTCAGACTCTTAAAAGAGATGGTAATTTCGGAGTATTTAAATACCCCAAAGATCAACACCTCCCAAGAGCACCAGAGCAAGTGAGGGGTCATTTATACGTTAATTTCATCAAGTCCCTGTTAATATGGGAAGACACAGTGTCTCTGCTTAAGGCACAACTCTCCTAAACACGAGAGTTAAGTATACAACTTTAGAACACTTTCCCACCAGGAGACTCGAACCCTAGCCAGCACAGAAGCCTTCCAGCAACTGGCATAACAGGTACGCCTTAACCCGCTCCACCACCGTTCAGACTCTTAAAAGAGATGGTAATTTCGGAGTATTTAAATACCCCAAAGATCAACACCTCCCAAGAGCACCAGAGCAAGTGAGGGGTCATTTATACGTTAATTTCATCAAGTCCCTGTTAATATGGGAAGACACAGTGTCTCTGCTTAAGGCACAACTCTCCTAAACACGAGAGTTAAGTATACAACTTTAGAACACTTTCCCACCAGGAGACTCGAACCCTAGCCAGCACAGAAGCCTTCCAGCAACTGGCATAACAGGTAAGCCTTAACCCGCTCCACCACCGCTCAGACTCTTAAAAGAGATGGTAATTTCGGAGTATTTAAAGACCCCAAAGATCAACACCTCCCAAGAGCACCTGAGCAAGTGAGGGGTCATTTATACGTTAATTTCATCAAGTCCCTGTTAATATGGGAAGACACAGTGTCTCTGCTTAAGGCACAACTCTCCTAAACACGAGAGTTAAGTATACAACTTTAGAACACTTTCCCACCAGGAGACTCGAACCCTAGCCAGCACAGAAGCCTTCCAGCAACTGGCATAACAGGTACGCCTTAACCCGCTCAACCACCGCTCAGACTCTTAAAAGAGATGGTAATTTCGGAGTATTTAAATACCCCAAAGATCAACACCTCCCAAGAGCACCAGAGCAAGTGAGGGGTCATTTATACGTTAATTTCTTCAAGTCCCTGTTAATATGGGAAGACACAGTGTCTTTGCTTAAGGCACAACTCTCCTAAACACGAGAGTTAAGTATACAACTTTAGAACACTTTCCCACCAGGAGACTCGAACCCTAGCCAGCACAGAAGCCTTCCAGCAACTGGCATACCAGGTACGCCTTAACCCGCTCCACCACCGCTCAGACTCTTAAAAGAGATGGTAATTTCGGAGTATTTAAATACCCCAAAGATCAACACCTCCCAAGAGCACCAGAGCAAGTGAGGGGTCATTTATACGTTAATTTCATCAAGTCCCTGTTAATATGGGAAGACACAGTGTCACTAATCTACCCCTATCTTAATTATGGTATCTGTGCATGGGGGTCTACCACTGCAAACCACCTTAAGCCCATCATCACACAGCAAAAATCTGCTATCAGAATAATAATTAACTCTGCTTTCAGACAACACTCAGCTCCCTTGTTTAAATCCCTAAACTTGCTAAATATTAACTCCCTCCACACATTCTCTTGTGTCAACTACACTTACAAAACCCTGTTCTTAAATGCAGACCATGCTCTGAAACTCTCCCTGGACAGATGTAATAGGACCCATTATCACCACACCAGAAATAAATATCTCTTTGATATCCCCAGGGTCAAACTTAATCTGTGTAAACACTCTATGCAAATTAAGGGACCTAGTCTATGGAACTCACTCCCTAGTGAATTGAAAAACTGTAAAACTTTTGCCTTATTTAAAAGCAAAACCAAAAAGTACCTAATTTCATCTTCTTAGTTTCCTACACTGAGCTTTAAATTTGCTCTGTACCTAGTGTTACCCAATCTCCTAATTTTTATGTAGTATCAAACAACCTTATCATTGTGTTCATTGCTGTCTTCTTTTATGTGCTAGCCATATGCTGGATTGTGACTACCAATTTTTGTCAACTACCATTCAAGCTGTCATTGCAATCAATCTTAGCTACCTATGTGCTTTAATATACTGTACCTACAATTTTCTCTCATCTTATTTTTTTCATTCCACGTAACTGTTATCATTTTTTTGTCAATAAATTTTGCAAGCATTTACTTTCTTAAAATTTTCTTTGATTAAGGACCTGCCCGAAACGCTGCGCGTACTAGTGGTTTTAGAAGACTGTAATTACCATATTATGTATCGTCACATTCTCAATGTACATTCTTGTATATGCATAAATAAATAAATAAATAAATAAAGAGTTGCTCGGTCGATCGATCTGTCCGGGGTCGGAGTTCGGCTATTATAAAAATACACGTATCTTCGCTTTAAATTTAAATATACCCATGGTAAGGTATTTAGAATGAAGCTTATATTTCTATCTTTCTTGTGACATATAAAACTCTTACGTTTATTAAGAAATCTGAGTGAAATAGGCATGGTTCTGAGATGAATGCTGCGGTTTTCGAGCTCGACGCGCGACAATGGACGCCATGCACAACCAGTGGGCGTTATTGGACCCCATACCCATTCTATGGGTGGTTGGAGCCCCATACTCATTCTATGGGTGGATGTGGTCCCCATACTCATCCTGTGGGTGGATGTTTAGTTTAGATTTAGTTTAGATGTTTATTCAGGTAAGGTATATACATACAAGTGATGTTACATTAATGGATTGATATATAGATAGAGCTAGTACATACAATGCCTAAAGCCACTATTACGCAATGCGTTTCGGGCAAGAAAAACATTAATATCTAGAACTTAATACTAATTGAGCATAAAGAATAAAAGATGTTGAGAACAAATACAAATAAAGATAAAAAAAAAGGGGGAACATGACTGAAAAAGCAGCACAAATACAATAGGTTGACAAACAGTGTTGATTAAAAAAAAAGAAAAAAAAAGAAAATAACAGACATGGGTTGACAATAGAGGAGTGAGGTAGATTACAGGGAATTTATTAGGTAGTGTTTAGTTTTTATCTTAAACTGGTTGAGAGAGGTACAGTCTTTAACATGGTTGGGAAGGTCATTCCACATTCTGGGCCCCTTGATTTGCAGAGCATTTCTAGTTTGATTAAGACGTACTCTAGGAATATCAAAACTGTATTTATTTCTGGTGTGGTGCTCATGGGTTCTGTTACAACCTTCTATGAAGCTTTTAAGATCAGGATTGGCATTATAGTTTAGCGTTTTATATATGTATAATACACATGAGAGAATGTGCAGTGACTTAATATCTAACATATTAAGAGATTTGAGTAGGGGTACCGAGTGATGTCTGGGGCCAGAGTTGGATATTGTTCTAATAGCGGCTTTGTGTTGGGTAATTAGAGGACGTAAGTGATTTTGGGTAGTAGAACCCCAAGCACAAATACCATAGTTGAGATAAGGATAGATAAGGGAGTAATAGAGAGTCACCAGAGCAGGGCGTGGTACATAATATCTGATCTTAGAAAGAATGCCCACAGTTTTTGAAACTTTTTTGATATATTTAGAATGTGTCCCTGGAAATTCAGCTTGTGGTCAATGAGAATGCCAAGGAATTTGCCATCTAATTTGTTACAAATTTGGGTATTGTTTATTTTGAGATTTATAAGACTAGAGGATTTATTGCCAAACAGAATATAGAAGGTTTTGTCAATGTTAAGGGTGAGTTTGTTGGCAGTTAGCCAAAGATGGACTTTATTTAGCTCAGTATTTACTGTGGCATTTAGAGCAAGAGGGTCAGGACTGGAGTAAATGAAGGTTGTGTCGTCAGCAAATAGAATTGGTTTGAGGTGTTGGGAGGCATTTGGAAGGTCATTAATGTAGATGAGAAAGAGGAGAGGGCCAAGTATGCTGCCCTGAGGAACACCAATGTTGATGGGTAGGGTGGGAGAAATTGTATTATTCACAGAAACATATTGGAGCCTGTCAGTAAGGTAGGACTCGAGGTATTGTAGGGAGTGTCCTCTGACTCCATAATGATGTAATTTAAGAAGAAGGTTTTGGTGGTTGACAGTATCAAAAGCTTTACGCAGGTCCACAAATAACCCAACAGGGAGCTCCTTTTTATCAAGAGCTGTATGAATCGAGTTAAGCATACTAATAAGTGCATCGTTAGTGCTTTTTTTGGGTCTGAAGCCATATTGGCAAGGGCTAAGTATATTGAGTTTGGCTAGATATGAGTAAAGCTGCTTGTATATAAGTTTTTCAAAAAATTTTGACAAGTTTGGCAGGATTGATATAGGTCTGTAGTTGTTAACATCTGTGGGGTCACCACATTTGTGGACAGGCGTTACTCTCGCTTTTTTTAGAATATCTGGAAAGGTTTGGAGTTCAAGTGACTTGTTGAAGAGCAAAGCAATAGCAGGGGCTAAAGATCTGGAGGCTTTTTTGTAAATTAAAGTTGGTATCTCCTCAAGGGCACCAGACTTGGTTTTAAGGGAAAGGATTATCTCATTGACGTCAGTGGAGTTAATAGGCTTTAGGTACAGAGACTGTGGATAGTTACCTGTAAGATAGTCCTTAATGTCAGTACTGGAAGATGGAATATCATTTGCAATGGATGAACCAATGGAAGAGAAGAACCTATTGAACTCAATAGCAGAATCAGAGGCTGAAAGCTGACCATCGTTATTAGACAGGAGAGTCGGTTTGTTATTTAAAGATTTCTTTGATCCCAATATTTGTGAAATTGTGCTCCAAGTTTGTTTAATGTTGCTCTTTATTTGAGTAAATTTATCTTCGTAGTAATTAGTTTTGGCTCGTCTAATTATCTTAGTTAGCAATAATGAGTAATTCTTTGAGAATTCTTTGGAGACAATTCCTAACCTATACTTCTTCTCAAGGTCGTGTTTTTTGTTAATGGATTTCAGTATTCCCTTTGTAAGCCAAGGATTGTTAAGCCTTTTGCTTGTGACTTGTTTTGTAAGCCTAGGACAGTGGGTGTTATAAAGGCTAAGAGTTGTTTGTAGAAAAGATTGCACTGCTAGGTTGATGTCCCCTATGTTACCTAATTCGGACTCCCAGTTGACATTATCAGCAGCAGTTATAAAATTGTTTATAGCAGTTTCATTGTGCAGCCTAAAGCTTAACTCCCTTGTTTCTAGAGGTGGTTTGCTAATGTTAGTTAAGAGAAATGTGGGGTAGTGGTCTGTAGTGCTATCGGTGATTATACCTGAAGTAAGCGGAGAGGTTATGTTGGTCCAGATGTGATCTAGAGTCGTGGCAGTGCTATCAGTGATTCTAGTAGGTCTAGTGATTAAGGGTATGAGGAGGCAGGAATTCATACAGTTGAGGAAGCTAACAGCAGTAGGGTGTTCTGGCTCGCAGAGGTCAATATTAAAGTCCCCTGCGATAATTAGGTGGTTTTTGTTCAGTCTGTTATCAAGTATTAGATTTCTAAGGTTTGAGTTGAATACAGACACATCAGTGTTGGGAATTCTATAGACTGCACCCACAGACAGGACAGACTCGGCACCCTTGACTCTGAAGCTGGCGAAGATATACTCCCCATAGCAGTCTCTAGTTCTAATTTCTGTTAAGCATGTTAGTTCTTGGTGGTAGTAAAGAGCAGTGCCACCACCTCTCTGAAGTTGACGACAGTTGTGAATTGCTGAGTAGTTAGGCATGTTAAAGAGTTGAGTAGTATCCTCTTTCAACCATGTTTCAGTAAGTATAATAAAAGAGAATTTGTTGCCAATAGTTTCAATCAAGGCACTAACATCATCGAAGTGTTTACCTAGGGATCTAACGTTCAAATTGATTACAGAGATATTGTGATTATGAGTTAATACATTGTTTACATCATGTGCTGCAAAATATCTGCAATTTAGATCATTAAAGTGATTATTGTCATAGATAGTGGATAAGAGGTTAAGTTCTGGGTCTATACTTGACTGCATAAAAGAAGCTGATTGTAGAATCAGAAATAAGTAGAAAAAAGCTATAAAATAGGGAAAAATATATACACAATACTGTACAAAACAAACACAAAAGGGGCTTACAGGGGTACAATGGAGTAAGGGAGTATGGCTAGGATAGGCAACCTAGGCAATTAATGAGATTAAAGAAAAAACATGTAAACATGGACTATACAAAACACAAGATATGGAAATACAAAACAAAAAATATAAGCAAGACTAAGCAATACAAAAAAAAAACAAATTGAGCAAAAATGAGGTAGATTGCTTACGAGTACTCACAGGTACACTGTAAGTAACAATTTGCAATTTGAGATGCAGGCAAAGCCAGGGGTACAATGGAGTAAGGGAGCATGGCAAGGCTAGGCAACCTAGGTAATAAATGAAATCAAAGAAAAGTTGAATAATAAACATAGGCAAATTTAAGCTAATGATTAATAACTATAGATAGTTCAGTAATGACTGTATAATTAAAAAGACCTGAAGAACTACTTAATAACTCAATTAAATAATTTCGGTAAATGACTAGGTAAGAGTAAGTTAAAAATTAAGTCAGAAAATGAACCAAGGAGACTTAGGATACCTAGCCCCACTAGTTGACAGGGGGTTAATTAAGTTAATTCATTGGGAGTGATAAGGTGAGACAAACCACATTGGGAGAGGAAAGTGTTGAGGTTTTCTTCTCTAGTAATAGTAAACATTTTGCCCTCTGCGGTTTTTCTCACCTTTATCAGACCATCTCTAACGAAGCACTGATGAATAGCATCTGGGTTTTGTTGCCGGATTTGACGCAGGCGGTAGAGGATTTGCTGTCTGTTCCTGGTCAAGCACTCGTTGATGTATAATCCCTTCCGTAGGGATGCAGCTGTCCGGACTAGATTGGATTTCGTGAACTGGGAAGACAGCTTCAGGCGAATTTTCCGTTGATTTAGACCTGATGGATTCTTTTTGCCTACTCTGTAGGCAGCAATAACGTCAGTTTTGTTTAGATTGAGCTGCAATTTGTTTTTTAAGAGATCCTGAGCTATTTCGAAACAATTTTCACCTTCATGTTCCACAGGTATATCTTGGGACGACACGATAACAGAGTCTAGCAGCTTTTGCTGGTCTTGTTCCTCCTGGGAGACGTGTTCCTCCATGTGACCCTCATACCCTTCATGTGGGTGGATGTGGTCCCCATACTCATCCTGTGGGTGGATGTGACCCTCATACCCATCCTGTGGGTGGTATTGGACCCCTTACCCACCTAACAGGTGGTAGTGGACAATATACCCATCCTAGCTATAGTTGGTATAGTAGACACAATAATATCCTGTTTGCAATAGTTTACCCCATAGACATTCAAAAGTAACATCGTTTTCTGTTAGCGTTCCTACAAAACATCCTTTAAAGATTTGTAAAGCACAAACTATGGTATATAATATTGATTGGTGAAGCACTGTTATTCTATGTAATAATTTTTAGTGCTTATTATAATTTACTAAGAACAACTAATATTTCTCAAAACAAAACTACGAGCCTTCAATAGGAAGTAGTTGATCTGTATTATTCTAAGAGCATGGACAATAGTAGGTAAATTTCACAACCCATGTGGGATCTGTAAACTACAATTTTCCTTATAATTGGACCAATCACGACTATTCTGCTATCTAGGTTGACGGACGGGTACTGTGAAACGTAAATTGGTACGTGAGGAAGAGTTTGGGTTTTGGAAAAAAAAGTAACTGGGAATATATCACATATTTACTAAGTCATATTCAACATATTGACTTTAAGCATTAAGTCATATATGTGCTGTCTTGTGTGAGAACGGGTTGCATCCCCAGCACTCCTCAATTCTCATACCTTAGGGCAAACTGGGACATGTTCAAACAACACATTGATGACACTGATCTCACTTATGAATACAATGACAAACATCACACTGACATCGACACACAAGTACGCAACATACAAGACACCATCATTCATGCAGCAAATATCTCCATTCCTAAAACAACACACAAACCACATTTCACTTTCACCCCTTCCATTCGCTCAAAACGCCTCTTAGCTTGCTATCACACTAGATTCTTACAAAACATGCATCGTCATGGACAAATACTATGGGACCTAACAGCATTAAAAAACCACATCCTTAACAGCCTAGATGAAGATCACACAAAACATTGGAAACGCCTCATAGAACAAGCAGAACAACACAGAAAACTGACACCTCAAGAATTCTGGAAACAAATCAAACGCTTACAAGGATCAACTCACACACCGTTTAAATACCTTCTTCATAATAACAACAAAATCACTGATCCTGATGTAGTACTCAACATTTTTAAACACCACTGAGAACGAATCTTTCACCCACATCCTCCTGAACCATTTGCCCACCCCAACATTGAAGCAGTCGAAGACTGGATACACCATAATAGACACGCAACTACACCAGACGACCTCATCCACCTTGACAATCTCAACTCAAACTCTGAACTACAGACTCCCCTAACTCTAGCTGATGTCAAGACAGCTCTAATGGGCACTCGTCGTAGAGCCCCTGGTGCGTCTGGTATTGGACATATCCTTCTTAGACAACTCCCTGCTTCTATCATTACTGCTATCACTAACCTATTCAACGCCTCCCTTGCCTCTGGATACTTCCCTCTCAACTTTAACTCTGCCACAGCCGTTCTTATTCCAAAACCTGGGAAACCCCACACTGACCCAAAGAACTACAGACCCATCAGCCTTCTAGAGACACTTGAAAGGCTGATCAACCAGAGACTTAGAACCCACCTTGAACACAATGACTTACTCACTAACAAACAGTTTGGATTTCGGCCTCACCGGTCCTCTCACGACGCCTTAAACATCATGACCTCAGTATCAATCAGCACCAAAGACTTAAGACTGCACTCATCACTAAGGACGTTGAGAAGGCCTTTGACACTGTTTGGCATGACGGCCTAAAATTCAAATTATGCAACAACTTTAATCTTTCTCTTATCACCACCAAACTTCTTTCTAACTACTTAGACAATAGGACAATGAGAATTAAGTTCCTCCGACAACACTCTGACTACTTCAACTTACATGCCGGTGTTCCCCAAGGCTCTGTTCTTGCCCCGACACTCTACATCCTATACATCAACGACATTCCTGATCCTGTTCATCACACTTCATTAACCATATGTTACGCCGATGATGTCTCTCACCTTGTCACCAGCAACACCATTGATACACTAACAAACAGAGCACAAACAGAACTTGATGTTGTCACTGAATGGGAGTATAACTGGCGTATCAAAACCAACTCCACCAAATCCAAAATCACCTACTTTTTTGTAAAAGAACTATTCGCCCTATTCCTCTTAAACTCTATTCATACACTCCAAATCCTACTTATATCTCTGTGTCTCCCTCCTCCACAGTCCTGTGTCACCCTCCTCCACAGTCCTGTGTCTCCCTCCTCCACAGTCCTGTGTCTCCCTCCTCCACAGTCCTGTGTCTCCCTCCTCCACAGTCCTGTATCTCCCTCCTCCACAGTCCTGTGTCTCCCTCCTCCACAGTCCTGTGTCTCCCTCCTCCACAGTCCTGTGTCTCCCTCCTCCACAGTCCTGTGTCTCCCTCCTCCACAGTCCTGTGTCTCCCTCCTCCACAGTCCTGCGTCTCCCTCCTCCACAGTCCTGTGTCTCCCTCCTCCACAGTCCTGCGTCTCCCTCCTCCACAGTCCTTGGACTCACTTTTGATCGACAACTACTCTTTCACACACACATTATACAGAAACATGCAATAGCTCTTCTAGCCATGGAAAAACTGTACAGACTTAGTTTTGCAAAACCTGACACAAAAAAGCACCTTTACAAAGCACTTATTAGACCTCTTTTAACATATGCTCCACTTGCTCTTTCTCTATCTGCACCTACTAACAAACTAAAGCTTCAAAGAATACAGAATAGAGCACTAAGATATGTGCATCCCGATGGCAAGAGTTTATTACCAGTCAAAGTCTCTATGAAAGTACGAACATTCCTGCCCTAAATGTCTACTGGAAAACTTTATCAGACAGACAAATTGATAGACTACTCACTTATCATGAACAACCCATTGATTTTCTCCTACACACTCTCAGACGACCACGATACACTCATGACCTCTTCTCTACCATCCATGATCCTCCTCCTAACTCTGTATTTCGATAAACTTTAGCTCTCAACACCCAGCATCCACCATCATTACATATTCAGCTCTCAACAACCAGCACAAACCATCCGTAAAAGTTCAGCCCTGACGCTATTGAGCCAATCACTGCGATGTTGTGAGTTTTGTGATGTCCCTGTTGTTGTCACTGAAACACCCGACTGAGTCCCTGCCTCGAATGCCGCAACCAAACGACACGCAGCTGGGTTTAGCCCTGGCACTTTTTCTCCTACAAATCTTCTTCCTCTCACCCCCCTTATCTTCTGTCCCCACTTCAAGGCTCGCCCCACGGGCATCTTCTGTATTTTCAGATTTTTTCAGGCTCTCCCTCATTTACGTTCCAGCTCCGGCCCGCATCGCTTCGAAACGCGCGCCCTCCTCCCTTGCCTGCAGGACAACTATGCCCAGTAGCGCTCCTCACGCTTTCTTTTATGCACACATTTCTACTATGCACTAATTCGGGGGGTGCTGCGCCGGATCTCCAAGGCTAGAGCTGCCCGCAGCTACTTACCATATGTCAAGTGCACACTTGTAGTGCAAGTTGGGGGTTGCAGACTTTACATGTAACCTAGGCACTAGCATATCATTACCCCTGGAAATTCTTATCTATCTTTTCTATGGCTTCTGTGTATACAGAATATATATTTATATACATACTGTACTGGCTGTGCCACTCAAATTATAACTCTGGTGTTGTACTTTAATTATAGCATTAAACTGATTGTGTGTACTGCAACATTGCATTGGCTAACTGGCACTAGGCTCTGTTATTAATGTGCTACGACTTATTTCTTTAGTTGCATCTTTACAGTACTGGTATACTACTCAGTTATGTTATACAACATCAATTATATTGTGATACAGCAGTTGTTCTCTATACAATAATTAATAAATAAGTCCCCCCATACTGGCTTGTGTTTTTCTCCCCGATCAGAAAAAACATCCTATCCCTGAACTGATATAACTAAATACAATATCCTTAATCCTTCAGCAAAGCTAGCTAGCAAAGATCATTGGCTCCCCATTAGCTATACACGTGTTCCATCTAGAACACGAATTTAAACACAGACTGAAATCTCAGTCTTTCAGGAGAGGAACACTGAACTCCTCAAAGTTCATCCAGGTGTTCCACTCGTCCTTTTCTTCAAAAATCTAAGGCCTACATGACCTTCCCTAAGATTAAACAATCAAACACAATATATCATTTATTTATGAATACTACTAATATCACAGTTCTAGCTGAAATTACAGCCATAAGGGTGTTCACACTATCACTTAAGTGTTAATTGTTTCTTTAGTTCGCCCCTCTTGCTCTCAAAGCACAGAACAGGACATGACAACAATTTTCCTAGTACCTGTTGTTCTAGATACCGTACAATAGGTTTTCATTAGACAATGTTATTTAACCAAAATTTCCATATTTCCCTCCTCCAGAATTCTAGTAACTTATTTTCTTGGTTTCAACATTTAATCACTATTATTTCAAACTCATGTTCCTAGGTATTAAGAAGCATTACGTTAATATTATAGAGCAAAGATGACATTTACTTTTTCTGTTTCACAATTGTTCATGAACAAAAAACATGGATGTTAGAAGACTGACGATTAGTTGATTGTAGTTCCACGACCATCAGTTGTTGACTGTAGAGAATCTTGATCCTCTTGTACTACATACCAGTTACCGCTGAAGGACAATAGACTGTCGTCCGAGAACTGAGTGTTGAGTGACCAGTGACAGCCCGTGACTGGCTGCCGCCTGTCGGGTGAACCTCGCTAACGAGACGCGACTCATTACTCATCTTGTAGCCCACAAAACACTCTTGATAGAAGAGACTGAACCAGTAGATGAACCGCGGGAGTGCAGGACTTAGACGCACAACGATGTCTCGTGACGGAGGTAGCTGCAGAAAGGCGTTGAGGTGGGTGGCGTGTTGACAGAACAAGTGGCTTCCAATCTTCAGTCACCATGGTTCACTTCATCTCAGGCGGGTCTTGATGACACCAGACTACTAGACCGTAAACACCATGCGTGTTGACAGAACAAGTGGCTCCCAATCTTCAGTCACCATGGTTCACTTCATCTCAGGCGGGTCTTGATGACACCAGACTACTAGACCGTAAACACCATGCGTGTATACCCTTGTACAGTTAACCTCGGGCCGAGGGAGGCTGTGGCCCGCTTCTATGGCGAGTAGACTGTACTCTGTAGGGAGCCCGTGTCGTTCATCTAGTGTCCGCCTCGTTCCGCTTGCGTTACAATAGACGACGTAACCATGGATCCAACGACGAGAATAATTAGTACTGCTACATGCTGGCTCCCTCTTCGATTTTTCCACAATTACTTCCGGTCTGCTTGCAGTCTTGACGACGCAGCTGGTGGGTGGTGAGGACGTCGAGACAACCACCCACGATGGTGTAAAACGTTGACATCTGGTGACTGCATCCTTGTAGACAGCATACTGAGCCAAGACAACCTCGTTAGTGACGTGAGGTGTCGGCTGGGTGACTGGTGTATTGTCACCAACCCTAAATAACCATGTGATTAGTTACTGGGTCTGGTCGGGGAGGACTTTATGTAACGTGTCTCCCCCTTGATCTTCTCAGATAGGGTTCACGTGTGGCTGGGACAACTGGGCAGGTGTACAAATCAGACCTGGGAAAAGACAGACAACAACATGGCGGAAGCATGGATATAACTCTGGGTTTGTTGGAAGTTGGAAACCCCAGAGCAAGGTAAAGTCTGCTATCTGAGTTAAGTACAGTTAAGAAATCCACATCATTATTGCCTCTACAGGAAAATCTAATGAATTCTAAATGATACTAACTAAGGGAGTTACTTTAACCTTTACTATACAGTGCGAGATCTTGTTACCATGGGGTGACGAGAGTGCACTTGACTACTTACGAGAGATGACAGAGGGTCATTCTCCCCATCTGACTCGTAACTTGAGTCCTTAGTCAGCTCTGATGGGTCAGGAATTAGACTTGCTAAAGGCAATTCCAGTTCCTCCCTTGCATGGTAAATCTTCAACTTATTATTGTGGACAGTTCTTTCCACCTGATCCTCAAATACTCCCATTATGACAACATTGACAGGGCCGTCTTTCTTGATCACTCTGTACGGCCCCCGCCATCTAGGAGCTAGTTTCCTACTCTGATTGGTGGGAGCAGCTTCATTGATTCTCATGACCAGGCTGCCCTCCTTCAGTTTCAGAGGTCGTACATTACTGTCATAATAGTGAGCATATCTACCCCGTGCTTCTCTTGAAGCCTCCGCTGCAACTCTCCAAGCATTCCTCTTTTTGTTCAGAACTTCTAAAGGATAATCCTCTCCATATGCAACATTGTGTCTGTTAAGCAGACCTGATGGGAAATTGCATGATTGACCAGTGAACAAAAGAAGGGGGTTGGGTATTAATAGACTAGTGGGTAGTAGTATCCAGAACCAGCTGAACATAACGTAGGTGTTCGTCCCATGAGTTTGCATCGCGTTCAGCAAGGATTGCAAGCATATCCTTAACTGAACGGTTGGTACGTTCAGTCATCCCGTTTTCCTAAGGGTGGTAAGCTGTTGTAAAGGCTGAGGTTGTCTCCAATATCTTACAAACTTCTCAAAATATATCCCCATTAAATTTTTGACCTCGGTCCGTAACTAAAACTTTAGGAGGTCCAAATACATTTACGAACCTATATAAAAATACTCGGGCAACAGTATGAGAATCCTTTTGAGGGATGGCGATCAAGGTGGTGTATCTGGACAGATGGTCCACTAATACCAACACGTACCGATTGCCTGAATGGCTGCAATGGAGATCAATCAAATCAGCCCCCACTCGGTCTAGCGGTTCTGAAATCTCCGGAAATTCTTGTAGTGAGGCTTGTGCCATAATTTCAGTAACACGATCAATAACGCTCCGAATATTACGTTCCTTTCTTATATTAAATCTCTGCTTGGCACGAGGGCACCCAAGGGTAATTCACACGGCTCCCTTCTACAATTTCTCAAGCCCTCCAAGCCTCCAACCCTCTCCAAGCCCTCCAAGCCCTCCGAGCCCTCCGAGACCTCCACGCCTCCAAGTCTCCAGCCCCACGAAGCCTCCAAGTCCTCCAGAGCAAGCAGACAAGCAGAGGTGCAACATAATCCACTAAAGATCTGATGTATGCAAGGTACATCATTTTAACAGTTCTAACATTGGTACCATAGCCTGAGTGATAACCTGCAACAGCCTTCAGAGCTCGGAGCCTCTCTTTATACTGACGACAGAGTCTGAATACAACAGGACCATACAGTGGCACCTCAAGGCCAAGGTATTTGAACCTGTTAACATAGTCAAGCTGGGAGCCATCAGACAGTTGCATCTTGCGAACGTAGCTCCTCCCTGCCTGGGTGGGCGCCGATTGTGTATCTTTTTTTTCTCTGCTGAGATGACTAAACCTAGGTCCTGACATGAGTCTAATACAGAGTTAAAAGTGTTAAGAATGGTGGTGATGCAATGATGCACACTCCTTCCATGCATGAAGCCATATATGGTTCTTATTCTATGGAGGAGACGCTAAGCGTGCTAGTGGCTTTACAAGAATGTAAAATCAACTCAATTTCTATGTTCTCTGTTAATCCCCAATGTACCTTCTTATATATAAATAAATATATAAATAAATAAATAAATAAATAAATAAATAAATAAATAAATAAATAAATAAATAAATAAATAAATAATAAATACTGTCAATGATATAATCGATAATTTTATACATTTTATGATAAACATTTTAACCCAGTTTTATCCAGTGCTCCCACATGTCCCTTAGGCTTGTATTTTAAATTATTTATGTTACTTGGTCTATAATTGTCACGCTATCACGGAATAAATCCACATATTGACTTAGATATCTCTGAAGTTACACAGTTTATGTAATTGACAAATTTTAACATTCTCTGTGATTCTTGTTTGACAGAAAACGGGATACATTTACGGGGTGACTGCTGGTTAGTGACCTTGACACCTGTTGTACGAGGAGCACTCAATGACTTGCTATGGAACATATTACACTAACATTTAACAATACCCAAATTGAAAGCAGAGTAGTTGGAAAATTATTTTTGGTCTTCACATTGACAAGGAACTGAATTTCACTTGTCATATACGAAATATAGCAAAAATAAATGTCTCAGACAGTAAGCATCGTAAATTTATTTATTAATTTATTTTATATATACAAGAAGGTACATTGGGTCAACGACTCAAAAGTCCCAGGTATAAACGAAATTAAATCACGTTATAAAAGAACTGGCAGATGAACTGTGTCTCCCACTGAAATTAATATTCAGAAAATCTTGTATTAATAAGCATAGGTCTACACAGCAATATGCTGCTTCGCTATTCTATATGATGGATTACAAAGTGTAGATCAAAAACTAGCCACAAGTTCATCTAACCTCCCCGCCTCACAGGAAGGCCAGTCATACAGGGAATCAGGAGAGAATATGGAATGCCAGGCTGATCCACCAGTACACTAGCACAAGAATATCTTCCAATACACGTAAGTGTATGAAGTAGTCCCGGTGGTGTAGTGGTTAAGACTCGCCTGGCGTTTAGCTTGCGCTTTGTCCTGAGTTCGTATCCTGGCCGGGGAGGATTTACTGGACGCCGCCAATCCTTAACTATAGCCTTTGTTTACCCCTACAGTAAAATGGGTACCTGGTTGGTATTCCAGGGAACATAGGACTAAGGACCTGCCCGAAACGCTATGTGTGCTAGTGGCTTTACAACCATGTATGAACTCGTCCATATATAAATAATAATAATAATAATAATAATAAAAGTAGTTACAGAGCTCAAAATACCTCGTACCATTTGGTCTGAAATCATTGATAACAGTGCAGTCAGAGATGTTACAACATTCCCAGTGTTATGTTTAGGCCGGAAGTTAGTTACTTTAGTTCATTTATTATGCACCCCATACCCATCTTGTGGGCGGTAGTGGAAAGGGTTACAGAGGCACATAATGGGCTCAGGGACTGAACCCCACAATTCATTTAGCTAAGCAAGTTACAATCTTGATGAGCTAGTTACAAAATTCAGTATAAGTCGTCACATCAACAATGGGTTCGAGATCGACCACAAGTACAGTTTCTATATTATGCAACTGACATATGTGGAGAGCTAGTGTCACAATTGATATGTTTGTCCTGCACACCGCCCCCCATCCAGTGGGCAGCGGTGGATAGGTTACAATCACTCAGTTACTACCTACAGTTAGCAAACTGGGGATATTTGGCTAAAATTTCTGGTAGATCATTTTGAATGAAATGTTTACACATCTCTGGAACATTGGTTAAAGAATTGTCTCTGAATTCAGGTATCTTTTCGCACTCCATCACATAGTGACGGAGGGTGTGCGAATAATTTTGTTGACACAGTTTACATTTGGTCAGGTCTACATCGGCAGATAATGAGAATTCCCAGAGATACTTGTAACCGAGTCTAAGCCGAGCAGTAGTAACATCTAGAAGTCTGCTGATTTTATTGGATGAACCATAGATGTGTGGCTCCTCTTGCATGATAGTATGATGATAGATGGAATTACTGGTGACGATTTTACTTTGCCTCAGATCTACAAGATCTTGTTGAAGTTCTCGGTGTACTACTGCTCTCAGATTGCTCATTGACAATCAAAAAAAAAAATAAAAAATAAAATGTTTATTTAGGTAAGGTACATACATACAATAAATTTTTACAAAGATTGGTTGACTTATAGGTAGAGCTAGTACATACAATGCCTAAAGCCACTATTACGCAAAGCGTTTTGAGCATGATAAACTTAAATGACAATCTTAATACTAATTGCGCATAACGAGTAGAATGAAAACAAGAAATGAAAACATAGCTGAAAAAGCAGCACAAATACAATTATGTCGACAAACAGCGCTCTTTAAAAAAAAACAGACATTGGTTGACAATAGAAGGGTAAGGTAGATTACAGGGAATTTATTAGGTATAGCTTCGCTTTTATCTTAAACTGGTTGAGAGAGGTACAGTCTTTAACATGGTTGGGAAGGTCAGATAATCCAAGGTTATACTCAACATCTCCTTTAAAGGCAGATTCTTTGAGTAACTTATCAGCTCTATCATGCATTCGGAGGACAACATGAGATGGAGACCACATGAAATGGACTCTGTTGCCATCCTTAATAATTTTGTTGTATTTGTGTCTAGCTTCGGACACGAGAATGTTACAGTTATGTCTTAAAGAGCTGACAGCAATTAAGGATGATGAAGAGTCACTTACAATTAATGTATCAAGTTTGGAGACTTGTACACATTTCAGTGCAAGGATCAAGGCAAATAGTTCGGTCTGAAGGGTAGAGGCCCAGTTGTTTATACGGACTCCCCACTCAAAGTACAAGCCATCGCCCATTGTCAGGACAACTGCACTTCCAGCTGCACTTCCGTGGGGCGGTGTAGGGAACTATCAATGTATATGATTTGAGAGAGAGAATGATCTGTGGACAGAGCATCAATATGCAGGAAAGTGCCGTAGTTGTCTCTCTTGGTACAAATCATAAGCCTGATACATTCTGAGTTGAGTTCCAGTTTTAGTCATCCATTTGGAACAATGTTGACCTTCAATAAAGAAATTCTGGTGGGCTTCTGTGCAAGGGTTAGGATGAGTTAGCCTAAGCATTTTTATACCAATTTGACAGATTATTTCAGTAACACAATCAACATCGCTCAGAATATTAAGTTCCTTTCTCATGTTAAGTATCTTTGTGGTACGAGGGCACCCAAGGATAATCTTCAAGGCTTCGTTCTGCAGTTTTTCAAGCCCCTCAAGCTTTCTTTCAGGCATCAAAACAAGCAGAGGTGCAGCATAATCCACTAAAGATCTGATGTATGCAAGGTACATCATTTTGACAATTACAAAAATACAAATACAAATATTTATTCAGGTAGAGTACATACATACAAGGTGAGATACAAAAGTTGATGGATTTATAGATAGAGCTAGTACATACAATGCCTAAAGCCACTATTACACAAAGCGTTTTGGCCAGGAAAAACACTAAAGACTAAAACTTAATACTAATTGAGATTAAAGTATAAAATGTGTTGAGAAAAAAAAGGAAAAAAATGAAAAAAGGGGGGGGGGAAACATGGCAGAAAAACAAAAACAAAAGTACAATTTGGTCAACAAACAGCATTGTTTAAAATCGTAGACAAGGGTTGACATTTAGGGGTGAGGTAGGTTACAGGGAGTTAATTAGGTGGTACTTAGTTTTTATCTTAAACTGGTTGAGAGAGGTACAGTCTTTAACATAGTTGGGAAGGTCATGCCACATTCGAGGTCCCTTGATTTGTAAAGCATTTATAGTTTGACTAAGTCGCACTCTTGGAATATCAAATAAGTATTTGTTTTTGGTGTGGTGCTCATGGGATCTGTTACAACCTTCTAGGAAGCTTTTGAGGTCAGGATTGACATTACAGTTCAGCATTTTATATATATAAAATACACATGAGAGAATGTGCAGTGACTTAATATCTAACATATTCAGAGATTTGAGTAGGGGTACCGAGTGATGTCTGGGGCCAGAGTTAGATATTGTACTAATAGCAGCTTTGTGTTGAGTAATTAGAGGACGTAAATGATTTTGGGTAGTAGAACCCTAAGCACAAATACCATAGCTGAGATAAGGATAGATGAGAGAGTGATAGAGTGTCACAAGGGCAGGGCGAGGTACATAATATCTGATCTTAGAAAGAATGCCAACAATTTTTGAAACTTTTTGGGGATATATTTAGAATGTGTCCCTGGAAATTCAGCTTGCGGACAATGAGAACGCCAAGGAATTTGCCATCTACTTTGTTACAAATTTGGGTATTGTTAATCCTGAGATTTATTTGATTTGAGGATTTATTGCCAAACAAAATATAGAAAGTTTTGTCAATATTGAGGGTGAGTTTGTTGGCAGTTAGCCAGTGATGGACTTTATTTAGTTCAGTATTCACTGTGACATTTAGAGCAAGGGGGTCAGGAATGTCGTAAATGAAGGTCGTGTCGTCAGCAAATAGAATTGGTTTGAGATGTTGGGAGGCATTTGGAAGATCATTAATGTAGATGAGAAAGAGGAGAGGGCCAAGTATGCTGCCCTAGTGAACACCAATGTTGATGGGTAGTGTGGGAGAAATTGAATTATTCACAGAAACATATTGGAGCCTGTCAGTAAGGTAAGACTTAATGTATTGCAGGGAGTGACCTCTGACTCCATAATGTTGTAATATAAGAAGAAGGTTTTGGTGGTTGACAGTATCTAAAGCCTTACGCAGTCCACAAATAACCCAACAGCGAACTCATTTTTATAAAGAGCTGCATGTATCAAGTTAATCATACTAATAAGCGCATCGTTAGTGCTTTTTAGGGGTCTGAAGCCATACTGGCAAGAGCTAAGTATACTGTGTTTGGCTAGATAAGAGTAAAGGTGCTTGTAGATAAGTTTTTCAAATATTTTGGACAAGTTTGGCAGAATTGATATAGGTCTGAAGTTGTTAACATCAGTGGGATCACCACATTTGTGGACAGGGGTTACTCTTGCTTTTTTTAGAAATTCTGGAAAGGTTTGGAGTTCAAGTGACTTGTTGAAGAGCAATGCAATAGCAGGAGCTAAAGTTCTGGAGGCTTTTTTGTAAATAAGAGTTGGTATCTCCTCAAGGGCACTAGACTTGGTTTTAAGGTTAAGGATTATGTCAGTAACATCAGTGGAATTAGTAGGCATTAGGTACAGAGACTGTGGATAGTTACCTGTAAGATTGTCCTGAATATTAGTACTGGACTGTACTAATTTGGACTTAACTCGACTGGACTTAAAGACTGTACCTCTCCCAACCAGTTTAAGATAAAAACAAAGTACTACCTTATTAACTCCATGTAACCTACCTCGCCCCCAAAATGTCAACCCATGTATACTACTTGAAACAATGCTGTTTGTTGACCAAATTGTATTTTTTCTTTTTTTTCTTCCAAGTTTACCCCGCCCCCTTTTTTCATTTTTTTCTTATTTTTTCTCAACACAATTTATACTTTAATCTAAATTAGTATTAAGTTTTAGTCTTAGTGTTTTTCCTGCCCCGAAACGCTTTGTGTAATAGTGGCTTTAGGCATTGTATGTACTAGCTATATCTATAAATCTATAAATTTTTGTATCTCACCTTGCATGTATGTACTCTACCTGAATAAATATTTGTATTTGTATTTGGAAGATGGAATATCATTTGCAAGGGATGACCCAATGGAAGAGAAGAACCTATTGAACTATTGAGGCTGAAAGCAGACCATCATTATTTGACAGGAATATTGGTTTGTTATTTAAAATCTTCTTTGATCCCAATATTTGTGAAATTGTGCTCCATGTTTTCTTAATGTTGCCCTTTGTGTGGGTAAATTTATCTTCGTAGTATTTAATTTTGGCTCTCCTAATTATTTTAGATAGCAATGATGAGTAATTCTTTGAAAATTCTTTGGAAACGATTCCTAACCTATACTTGTTCTCAAGGTCATGTTTTTTATTAATGGATTTAAGTATCCCCTTTGTAAGCCAAGGATTATTTAGCCTTTTAGTTGTGACTTGTTTCGTTAGCATAGGACAGTGGGTGTTATAAAGGTTGAGAGTTTTTTGAAGAAAAGATTGCACTGCTAGGTTCTAGTAGGTCTAGTGATTAAGGGTATGAGGAAGCAGGAATTCATACAGTTGAGGAAGCTGGCAGCAGTAGGATGCTCAGGCTCGTAGAGGTCAATATTAAAGTCCCCTGCGATAATTAGATGGTTTTTGTTCAGTCTGTTATCTAGTATTAGATTTCTAAGGTTAGAGTTGAATTCGGACACATCAGTGTTAGGAATTCTATAGACTGCTTCCACAGACAAGACAGACTCAGCACCCTTGACTCTGAAACTAGCAGAGATATACTCCCCACAGTAGTCTCTAGTTCTAATTACTTTTAAGCATGTTAGTTCTTGGTGGTAGTAAAGAGCAGTACCACCACCTCTCTGAATTGGTCGACAGTTGTGAATTGCTGAGTAGTTAGGCATATTAAAGAGTTGAGTAGTATCCTCTTTTAACCACGTTTCAGTAAGTATAATAAAAGAGAATTTGTTGTCAATAGTTTCAATCAAGGCACTAACATCATCGAAGTGTTTGCTAAGTGATCTTACATTCAAGTTAATTACAGAGATATTGTGATTATGTGTTAATACATTGTTTACATCATGTGCTGTAAAATATTTGCAAATTTGATCATTAAAGTGATGATTGTCAAAGATAGTGGATAAGAGGTTTAGTTCTGGGTCTATACTTGTTTGCATAAGAAGGCTGGTTGCAGGAAAACAAGGCAAGAATGGCAATTACAAAACAAAATTTTGATATAAAAGGGGGGGGGGGAATTAAAATATAAACAAGACCTATACAAGACAAACACAAAATGAACAAAAAGAAAATGAAGTAGATTGCTTACAAGTACTCTCAGGTACACTGTAAGTAATAATTTGCATTTTGAGACACAGACAAAGCCAGGGGTACAATGGAGTAAGGGAGCATGGCGAGGCTAGGCAACCTAGGTAATAAATGAAAGCAAAGAAAAAAGTTGAATAATAAACATAGGCAAGTTTAATCTAATGATTATTAACTATAAATAGTTTAGTTTTGATCCTATAATTAATAAGAACTAAAGATATATTAATGCACTCAATTAATTAAGTCCAATAAATGACTAATATACATTAAATTAAAATTTACTATAAAAAAGTGTAACAAAGAGACTTAGGATACGTAGCCCGCACTAGGTGACAAGGGGGTTAATTATGTTGACTCAATGAGAGTGATAATAAGGTGAGACAAACCACATTGGGAGAGGAAAGTGTTGAGGTTATCCTCATTAGCAATTGTAAACATTTTACCTCCTGAGGTCTTTCTCACTTTAATCAAGCCATCTCTAACGATGCACTGATGAATCGCATCTGGGTTTTGATGACGGATTTGACGCAGGCGGTGGAGGAGTTGCTGTCTTTTTCTAGTCTTTTTTCTAGTTTTTTCTAGTTTTTTCTAGTTTTTTTCTAGCTATACCTAATAAATTCCCTGTAACCTACCTTACCCCTCTATTGTCAACCAATGTCTGTTTTTTAAAGAGCGCTGTTTGTCGACAGAATTGTTTTTGTGCTGATTTTTTAAGCTATGTTTTCATTCCATGTTGTCATTTTATTCTTTATGCTCAATTAGTATTAAGCTTTAGTCATTTAAGTTTTTCTTGTCCGAAACGCTTTGCGTAATAGTGGCTTTAGGCATTGTATGTACTAGCCCTATCTATAAATCCATCACTCTTTGTAAAATCTCTTGTATGTATGTACCTTACCTAAATAAACATTTGATTAGATTTGATTTGATTTGAGTCAAGCACTCGTTGATGTAGATTCCCTTTCGTTGGGATGCAGCTGTCCGGACAAGATGCGATTTTATGGACTGGGAAGCTAGCTTGAGGCGAATTTTTCGCTGGGTTAGACCTGATGGATTCTTTTTGCCTGCTCTGTAGGCAGCAATAATGTCGGTTTTATTTAGAGTGACACGCAATTCGTCTTTTATGAGAGCCTGAACTATTTCAATACACTTTTCACCTTCACGTTCCACAGGAATATTTTGGGACGACACAATAACATAGTCAAGCAGCTTTTGCTGGTCCTGTTCATCCTGGGAGATGGAATGTTGGGCAGATGACACATTTGCAGATGACACTAAGATCTATGATAAAGAAGGAAGTGAAAGTGATATTGAGACCTTACAAAGAGATCTACATGAACTCCACCAATGGTCAGATGACTGGCAAATGCTCTTTAATGTCGATAAATGCAAGACCTTGCCTGTAGGGCATAACATTCCACGTCACAACTACCAAATTGCCCACACTACCTTACAACAGATAGATGAAGAATACGACATTGGAATAAGAATCCATCATTCACTAAAAGTTGCACAACAAGTGGGAGCGGCAATAAAAAAGCGAACCAAACCTTGGGAATAATCAAGCGTGCCTTTACCTTCAAGTAAACTATAGTAATCCTTCAATTGTATAAGTCTCTGGTGCGCCCCCACCTGGATTATTGCATACAGGCATTGAGACCTTATCTTCAGAAAGACATAGCTGTTCTGGAGAAGATGCAACACCGGGCAACAAAAATCATACCAGAGATTAGTCATCTCTCGTATCAGGAAGGGTTGAGGGCCACTGGCCAAACAACACTGCAAACCAGGCATGACAGGGCGGAGCTCATCGAAACACTTAAAATACTCAACAATTCTATTCTAGTTAATTTTTTACATTCCTAGTTCCCATTAAGTTTTTTTTTTCTTTTTACTTAAAATTACCATTAAGTTTATTTTACTTTAGAATTTTTAATCTACTTTTTTCTTTGTTTTCTATTTTGTAATTTGCCATTCTTACCTTGTTTTCCTGCAATCAGCCTTTTTATGCAGACAAGTATAGACCAGAACTAAACCTCTTATCCACTATCTATGACAATCATCACTTCAATGATCAAAATTGCAGATATTTTACAGCACATGATGTAAACAATGTATTAACAGATAATCTCAATATCTCTGTAATCAACTTGAACGTTAGATCCCTAGGTAAACACTTCGATGATGTTAGTGCCTTGATTGAAACTATTGACAACAAATTCTCTTTTATTATACTTACTGAAACGTGGTTGAAAGAGGATAATACTCAACTCTTTAACATGCCTAACTACTCGGCAATTCACAACTGTCGTCAAATGCAGAGAGGTGGTGGTACTGCTCTTTACTACCACCAAGAACTAACATGCTTAAAAATAATTAGAACTAGAGACTGCTGTGGGGAGTATATCTTCGCCAGTTTCAGAGTCAAGGGTGCCGAGTCTGTCCTGTCTGTGGGTGCAGTCTATAGAATTCCTAACACTGATGTGTCTGAATTCAACTCAAACCTTAGAAATCTAATACTAGATAACAGATTGAACAAAAACCATCTAATTATCGCAGGGGACTTTAATATTTTAAAGTACTTTAAAGTACTTTAACTTTACTTTACTAAAGTACTTTAAAGTACTTTAATACTTTAACCCAACCAGCCAAGCTAGCAACAGGAATAATGCGGCTGTCTCCCCCTTAGGGGCTACCGGGGGGAGTACCGACCCTCCCTGCGTCAACAATAACAAACCTTCCCAGCTGATTGAAGCGTCGTCACTGACTCGAGCCTTACAACAGTTATGTAACCATATGGAGCAACTTAAACGAGCTGCCTCCCCATGTACTGACTTTAAGCGTCCCGCTGATAATCCATGGCTCAGATTATTGACTCAAATACATGATGACCAAAAGTCTATAATCCGAGAGCAGTCGGACCTGATAATGAAGCTTCAGAGTGATGCTTTGGCAATGCACAAGGCTAACCAAGATCTGTCTGCCAGAGTCGGCCACCTCGAACATGAATTAAGCTCTCTTCAGACTTCGGTTACTAACTTTAAACCAGCAGAAACCTCTAAGAAGCAAGAAGAGATGTTACAAAAGTTAGAGAACCACTTTAACTCCCTACAACAGCAACACACTGCAACCCAAGACGAATCAGACCAACTTAAGCTCCTTGATTCTGTCATCATCTCATCACAGGATTTTCCCCATGAAACTGACAGAGAAGACTGTACTGCCATCGTGATCCAGGAATTGCGTGCTAAGTTGAATTATTCAATCGAAGCAAGAGACATTAAGTCAGCTTATAGAGTGGGTACCAAATCATCTGGTGCAAACAACAGAAGGATACGCGTGAAGTTAGATAGCTGCTCCCGCAAGTCAGACCTTATCACTGCTGCAGTCGCTAGGAAATCCAATGTTTATGTGAACGAATGTCTTACCAGATTCAGACAAAATCTCTTATTTAAACTACGTGGAATTCGCAATAGATCCACTGCTATTAAACATTGTTTTGTGCGCGATGGTAAAATAATAGCTAGGAAGACTGACTCTGGAAAAACTTATGTCATAACCACTGAAGCACACCTCACTTCTTTCCTGGATGACTGTGGGATATCAGCTGAATAACCAGAACATAATTTGTAGTCTCACATACAACCAAAGTGTACTTAAGCTCTGCCTTTCCTTTCCAAAGGTGTTTATTTTTATTTTTATTTTAATTTTTACTTTATTTTTTGTTTGTCATCTTTGCCTGTTTTATACTCTTAATTATTTGTTCTTAGTTAATCCCCTTGTCACTAAACCTAGGGCTTTTTATTACCCTGTTAATTAACCATTACTAAGCTAATTATCTTCAAGATCATTTTTTTATGATTATTATTTTTCTTATTATTTTTTATTTTACATTTATATTGTCAGTCTCTACTGATTTTTTGTGTTTTATTTTATGTAACTTCTGTGTCCTCCCTGGCTATCTATTGGATCTGTATTTTACTTCTAAATTGTTACTATTTTATTGTATCTGCTCTTATTCTTGTGTTTTGCTGTATCGTGTATCTTGTATCGTGATCCCTCTGCATCTCTATGCACACTGATATTGATCCTGATCAAAATCTTCTGTCTCATATCTATACCAACCAGCACATTGATCATCATTATTGTAAGTATTTCACAGCACACCAGGCTAAAAACAAACTCCAAAATAGCACCTATCTATCAGTTTATAACCAAAATGTTAGATCACTTGGTAAACATTTTGGCGATTTAAATGCACTACTCACAGCACTAGGTACTAACCTATCGTTCATTATTTTAACAGAAACTTGGCTAAATAAAGACTATACCCAACTCTACAACTTAGCTGGTTATAAAGCCATTCATAACTGTAAGCCTAATAAAAAAGGTGGTGGCACAGCTATATATTACCGAGATACATTTATCTGCAACAGTGTTATTAGTGACAGAGATGACTACTGTGAATATACTTTTGCTCAGTTTACAATTAAATCCCTTAAATCCTCTTTGACTATTGGAGCCATCTATAGATTTCCCAATACTAACATAGCTTCTTTCTCAGACAACCTAAGGAATCTTATTATAAACAACAATCTCAACAAAAACCACATCATTCTGGGAGGAGACTTTAATATTGACCTGGGTCAACAAAACTGCTCTCAAGTTGACTATTTCCTTAACAGCATGAACTCCTGTATGCTAATCCCCACTATCACCAAACCTACCCGAGTCACTCAAACATCAGCCACTACCTTGGACCACATATGGACAAACTTAACAGCTCCCCTTGTATCTGGTATAATCTACGACAGAACAACTGACCACTATCCTACCTTTCTCATAGCGAACATGGACATAACACCACCAAAAAGCAAGAAACTTTCATTTAGGCTACACAGTGAATCAGCTTTAGACAATCTTACAGAGGCACTTCACAATATTAACTGGGATTCTGAATTCAATAATACCCATGATATAAATTCATTAGCTAACCTCTTCCTCTCCAAAACTCTAAGCCTCTACAACCTTCATTGTCCCCTTCTTACAAAGCAAGTAACTGACAAAAGATTAAACAATCCATGGCTCACAAGTGGCATTCTCAACTCAATCAACAAGAAACATGAATATGAAAAGAAAGTTAGGATTGGCCTAGTTTCAAAGGAAGTAGCTAAAAGGTACTCATCAATGCTTACCAGTATCATAAGAAAGGCAAAACTTGCATATTATGTGAATAGATTCAATGAAGCAAAAGGCAACATGAAAAACACTTGGAAAACTATCTCTAGTATCCTAGGAACTAAACAACACTCACATAACCAAATAAAACTCTACAAGGATGGGGATATACCGTCAACTGATTTAGAAATGGCAAATGAATTTAATAGTTTCTTTTCATCGGTTGGTGCTAATCTTGCCAGTAAAATCCCACAGACTCAGACACATATTAACACATATCTCTCAGGCAGCTATCCAAACTCTCTTCTCCTTTCACCAATCAGCCCGGCAGATGTTGTGTCCATCATACACTCTCTAAAAACCAAGGCAGGGAACACCAGTGAAATTCCGTCCATTGTGTACAAGAGAGCCTCCCATGCCCTTGCCCCACCCATAGCACTACTGTTCAACAAATCTATAGAGTGTCACACCTTCCCTGATATCCTCAAAAAAGCAAGAGTAACGCCAGTCCATAAAGGAGGCAATCCGGCGGACATAAACAATTATAGACCAATATCAAATCTACCCATTCTATCAAAAATATTTGAAAAAATTATTTACAAACAGCTCTATTCCTACCTCGTAAAATTCGACATACTCAGCCCCTGCCAGTTTGGCTTCCGGTCCCAAAAGAGTACCAATGATGCAATCATTAGTCTCCTTGACATTATCTACTCAGCCCTTGACAAAAATGAGTTTCCGATTGGACTCTTCATTGACCTAAGAAAAGCCTTTGATACTGTTAATCACAACTACCTCTTACTTAAACTCCAGCATTATGGAATCCGAGGCCTTGCCCTTGACTACATCCGATCCTATCTTAGTGACAGACACCAATATGTAACCATCAATGATACAACTTCTTCCACTCTACCAATTACCGTTGGAGTGCCACAGGGCAGCATCTTAGGACCTCTTCTATTTCTTATATATATAAACGATCTGCCTAATGTCTCTAATATTCTCAAACCTATATTGTTTGCTGACGATACTACCCTTATCTACTCAAACCTCAACCCACATACACTAAATAATGTTGTGAATAATGAATTAAAAAAAGTCACCTTATGGATGTCAACGAACAAACTAACATTAAACATCGAAAAGACTTACTACATCTTATTTGGAAACAAATCATCAAATGCAATTCAGCTACAGATAGACAACATTAACATCAGTAATAAAAATGATGGCAAGTTTCTTGGCCTATTCCTAGACAAGAGACTCAACTTCAGCACCCACATTCAACACATAACTAAGAAAGTCTCTAAGACAGTTGGTATACTCTCCAAAATCAGATATTATGTTCCTAACTCTGCTCTCCTCTCACTATATTATGCACTAATCTACCCCTATCTTAATTATGGTATCTGTGCATGGGGGTCTACCACTGCAAACCACCTTAAGCCCATCATCACACAGCAAAAATCTGCTATCAGAATAATAACTAACTCTGCTTTCAGACAACACTCAGCTCCCTTGTTTAAATCTCTAAACTTGCTAAATATTAACTCCCTCCACACATTCTCTTGTGTCAACTACATTTACAAAACCCTGTTCTTAAATGCAAACCATGCTCTGAAACTCTCCCTGGACAGATGTAATAGGACTCATTATCACCACACCAGAAATAAATATCTCTTTGATATCCCCAGGGTCAAACTTAATCTGTGTAAACACTCTATGCAAATTAAGGGACCTAGTCTATGGAACTCACTCCCTAGTGAATTGAAAAACTGTAAAACTTTTGCCTTATTTAAAAGCAAAACCAAAAAGTACCTAACTTCATCTATTTAGTTTCCTACACTGAGCTTTAAATTTGCTCTGTACCTAGTGGTACCCAATCTCCTAATTTTTATGTAATATCAAACAACCTTATCATTGTGTTCATTGCTGTCTTCTTTTATGTGCTAGCCATATGCTGTATTGTGACTACCAATTTTTGTCAACTACCATTCAAGCTGTCATTGCAATCAATCTTATATTGTTTCTGCTGTATTGTGCCTACCAATTTGTTGTCAACTACCATTTTAAGCTGTCATTGCAATCAATCATAGCTACCTATGTGCTTTAATATACTGTACCTATAATTTTCTCTCATCTTTTTTTTTTTCATTCCATGTAATCTGTTATCATTTTTTTGTCTATAAATTTTGCAAGTATTTACCTCCTTAAAATTTTCTTAGATTAAGGACCTGCCCGAAACGCTGCGCGTGCTAGTGGCTTTACAAGACTGTAATTACCATAATTGTATCCTCACATTCCTTATGTACATTCTTGTATATGCATAAATAAATAAATAAATAAATAAGTTCTTGGTGGTAGTAAAGAGCAGTGCCACCACCTCTCTGAAGTTGACGACAGTTGTGAATTGCTGAGTAGTTAGGCATGTTAAAGAGTTGAGTAGTATCCTCTTTCAACCATGTTTCAGTAAGTATAATAAAAGAGAATTTGTTGCCAATAGTTTCAATCAAGGCACTAACATCATCGAAGTGTTTACCTAGGGATCTAACGTTCAAATTGATTACAGAGACATTGTGATTATGAGTTAATACATTGTTTACATCATGTGCTGCAAAATATCTGCAATTTAGATCATTAAAGTGAAGATTAGGGTGAAGTTAGATAGCTGCTCCCGCAAGTCAGACCTTATCACTACTGCAGTCGCTATGAAATCCAAGGTTTATGTGAACGAATGTCTTACCAGATTCAGACAAAATCTCTTATATAAACTACGTGGAATTTGCAATAGATCCACTGCTATTAAACATTGTTTTGTGCGCGATGGTAAAATAATAGCTAGGAAGACTGACTCTGGAAAAACTTATGTCATAACCACTGAAGCACACCTCACTTCTTTCCTGGATGACTGTGGGATATCAGCTGAATAACCAGAACATAATTTGTAGTCTCACATACAACCAAAGTGTACTTAAGCTCTGCCTTTCCTTTCCAAAGGTGTTTATTTTTATTTTTATTTTAATTTTTACTTTATTTTTTGTTTGTCATCTTTGCCTGTTTTATACTCTTAATTATTTGTTCTTAGTTAATCCCCTTGTCACTAAACCTAGGGCTTTTTATTACCCTGTTAATTAACCATTACTAAGCTAATTATCTTCAAGATCATTTTTTTATGATTATTATTTTTCTTATTATTTTTTATTTTACATTTATATTGTCAGTCTCTACTGATTTTTTGTGTTTTATTTTATGTAACTTCTGTGTCCTCCCTGGCTATCTATTGGATCTGTATTTTACTTCTAAATTGTTACTATTTTATTGTATCTGCTCTTATTCTTGTGTTTTGCTGTATCGTGTATCTTGTATCGTGATCCCTCTGCATCTCTATGCACACTGATATTGATCCTGATCAAAATCTTCTGTCTCATATCTATACCAACCAGCACATTGATCATCATTATTGTAAGTATTTCACAGCACACCAGGCTAAAAACAAACTCCAAAATAGCACCTATCTATCAGTTTATAACCAAAATGTTAGATCACTTGGTAAACATTTTGGCGATTTAAATGCACTACTCACAGCACTAGGTACTAACCTATCGTTCATTATTTTAACAGAAACTTGGCTAAATAAAGACTATACCCAACTCTACAACTTAGCTGGTTATAAAGCCATTCATAACTGTAGGCCTAATAAAAAAGGTGGTGGCACAGCTATATATTACCGAGATACATTTATCTGCAACAGTGTTATTAGTGACAGAGATGACTACTGTGAATATACTTTTGCTCAGTTTACAATTAAATCCCTTAAATCCTCTTTGACTATTGGAGCCATCTATAGATTTCCCAATACTAACATAGCTTCTTTCTCAGACAACCTAAGGAATCTTATTATAAACAACAATCTCAACAAAAACCACATCATTCTGGGAGGAGACTTTAATATTGACCTGGGTCAACAAAACTGCTCTCAAGTTGACTATTTCCTTAACAGCATGAACTCCTGTATGCTAATCCCCACTATCACCAAACCTACCCGAGTCACTCAAACATCAGCCACTACCTTGGACCACATATGGACAAACTTAACAGCTCCCCTTGTATCTGGTATAATCTACGACAGAACAACTGACCACTATCCTACCTTTCTCATAGCGAACATGGACATAACACCACCAAAAAGCAAGAAACTTTCATTTAGGCTACACAGTGAATCAGCTTTAGACAATCTTACAGAGGCACTTCACAATATTAACTGGGATTCTGAATTCAATAATACCCATGATATAAATTCATTAGCTAACCTCTTCCTCTCCAAAACTCTAAGCCTCTACAACCTTCATTGTCCCCTTCTTACAAAGCAAGTAACTGACAAAAGATTAAACAATCCATGGCTCACAAGTGGCATTCTCAACTCAATCAACAAGAAACATGAATATGAAAAGAAAGTTAGGATTGGCCTAGTTTCAAAGGAAGTAGCTAAAAGGTACTCATCAATGCTTACCAGTATCATAAGAAAGGCAAAACTTGCATATTATGTGAATAGATTCAATGAAGCAAAAGGCAACATGAAAAACACTTGGAAAACTATCTCTAGTATCCTAGGAACTAAACAACACTCACATAACCAAATAAAACTCTACAAGGATGGGGATATACCGTCAACTGATTTAGAAATGGCAAATGAATTTAATAGTTTCTTTTCATCGGTTGGTGCTAATCTTGCCAGTAAAATCCCACAGACTCAGACACATATTAACACATATCTCTCAGGCAGCTATCCAAACTCTCTTCTCCTTTCACCAATCAGCCCGGCAGATGTTGTGTCCATCATACACTCTCTAAAAACCAAGGCAGGGAACACCAGTGAAATTCCGTCCATTGTGTACAAGAGAGCCTCCCATGCCCTTGCCCCACCCATAGCACTACTGTTCAACAAATCTATAGAGTGTCACACCTTCCCTGATATCCTCAAAAAAGCAAGAGTAACGCCAGTCCATAAAGGAGGCAATCCGGCGGACATAAACAATTATAGACCAATATCAAATCTACCCATTCTATCAAAAATATTTGAAAAAATTATTTACAAACAGCTCTATTCCTACCTCGTAAAATTCGACATACTCAGCCCCTGCCAGTTTGGCTTCCGGTCCCAAAAGAGTACCAATGATGCAATCATTAGTCTCCTTGACATTATCTACTCAGCCCTTGACAAAAATGAGTTTCCGATTGGACTCTTCATTGACCTAAGAAAAGCCTTTGATACTGTTAATCACAACTACCTCTTACTTAAACTCCAGCATTATGGAATCCGAGGCCTTGCCCTTGACTACATCCGATCCTATCTTAGTGACAGACACCAATATGTAACCATCAATGATACAACTTCTTCCACTCTACCAATTACCGTTGGAGTGCCACAGGGCAGCATCTTAGGACCTCTTCTATTTCTTATATATATAAACGATCTGCCTAATGTCTCTAATATTCTCAAACCTATATTGTTTGCTGACGATACTACCCTTATCTACTCAAACCTCAACCCACATACACTAAATAATGTTGTGAATAATGAATTAAAAAAAGTCACCTTATGGATGTCAACGAACAAACTAACATTAAACATCGAAAAGACTTACTACATCTTATTTGGAAACAAATCATCAAATGCAATTCAGCTACAGATAGACAACATTAACATCAGTAATAAAAATGATGGCAAGTTTCTTGGCCTATTCCTAGACAAGAGACTCAACTTCAGCACCCACATTCAACACATAACTAAGAAAGTCTCTAAGACAGTTGGTATACTCTCCAAAATCAGATATTATGTTCCTAACTCTGCTCTCCTCTCACTATATTATGCACTAATCTACCCCTATCTTAATTATGGTATCTGTGCATGGGGGTCTACCACTGCAAACCACCTTAAGCCCATCATCACACAGCAAAAATCTGCTATCAGAATAATAACTAACTCTGCTTTCAGACAACACTCAGCTCCCTTGTTTAAATCTCTAAACTTGCTAAATATTAACTCCCTCCACACATTCTCTTGTGTCAACTACATTTACAAAACCCTGTTCTTAAATGCAAACCATGCTCTGAAACTCTCCCTGGACAGATGTAATAGGACTCATTATCACCACACCAGAAATAAATATCTCTTTGATATCCCCAGGGTCAAACTTAATCTGTGTAAACACTCTATGCAAATTAAGGGACCTAGTCTATGGAACTCACTCCCTAGTGAATTGAAAAACTGTAAAACTTTTGCCTTATTTAAAAGCAAAACCAAAAAGTACCTAACTTCATCTATTTAGTTTCCTACACTGAGCTTTAAATTTGCTCTGTACCTAGTGGTACCCAATCTCCTAATTTTTATGTAATATCAAACAACCTTATCATTGTGTTCATTGCTGTCTTCTTTTATGTGCTAGCCATATGCTGTATTGTGACTACCAATTTTTGTCAACTACCATTCAAGCTGTCATTGCAATCAATCTTATATTGTTTCTGCTGTATTGTGCCTACCAATTTGTTGTCAACTACCATTTTAAGCTGTCATTGCAATCAATCATAGCTACCTATGTGCTTTAATATACTGTACCTATAATTTTCTCTCATCTTTTTTTTTTTCATTCCATGTAATCTGTTATCATTTTTTTGTCTATAAATTTTGCAAGTATTTACCTCCTTAAAATTTTCTTAGATTAAGGACCTGCCCGAAACGCTGCGCGTGCTAGTGGCTTTACAAGACTGTAATTACCATAATTGTATCCTCACATTCCTTATGTACATTCTTGTATATGCATAAATAAATAAATAAATAAATAAGTTCTTGGTGGTAGTAAAGAGCAGTGCCACCACCTCTCTGAAGTTGACGACAGTTGTGAATTGCTGAGTAGTTAGGCATGTTAAAGAGTTGAGTAGTATCCTCTTTCAACCATGTTTCAGTAAGTATAATAAAAGAGAATTTGTTGCCAATAGTTTCAATCAAGGCACTAACATCATCGAAGTGTTTACCTAGGGATCTAACGTTCAAATTGATTACAGAGACATTGTGATTATGAGTTAATACATTGTTTACATCATGTGCTGCAAAATATCTGCAATTTAGATCATTAAAGTGAAGATTAGGGTGAAGTTAGATAGCTGCTCCCGCAAGTCAGACCTTATCACTACTGCAGTCGCTATGAAATCCAAGGTTTATGTGAACGAATGTCTTACCAGATTCAGACAAAATCTCTTATATAAACTACGTGGAATTTGCAATAGATCCACTGCTATTAAACATTGTTTTGTGCGCGATGGTAAAATAATAGCTAGGAAGACTGACTCTGGAAAAACTTATGTCATAACCACTGAAGCACACCTCACTTCTTTCCTGGATGACTGTGGGATATCAGCTGAATAACCAGAACATAATTTGTAGTCTCACATACAACCAAAGTGTACTTAAGCTCTGCCTTTCCTTTCCAAAGGTGTTTATTTTTATTTTTATTTTAATTTTTACTTTATTTTTTGTTTGTCATCTTTGCCTGTTTTATACTCTTAATTATTTGTTCTTAGTTAATCCCCTTGTCACTAAACCTAGGGCTTTTTATTACCCTGTTAATTAACCATTACTAAGCTAATTATCTTCAAGATCATTTTTTTTATGATTATCATTTTTCTTATTATTTTTTATTTTACATTTATATTGTCAGTCTCTACTGATTTTTTGTTGTTTTATTTTATGTAACTTCTGTGTCCTCCCTGGCTATCTATTGGATCTTTATTTTACTTCTAAATTGTTACTATTTTATTGTATTTGCTCTTATTCTTGTGTTTTGCTTTATCGTGTATCTTGTATCGTGATCCCTCTGCATCCTATGCACACTGATATTGATCCTGATCAAAATCTTCTGTCTCATATCTACACCAACCAGCACATTGATCATCATTATTGCAAGTATTTCACAGCACACCAGGCTAAAAACAAACTTCAAAATAGCACCTGTCTATCAGTTTATAACCAAAATGTTAGATCACTTGGTAAACATTTTGACGATTTAAATGCATTACTCACAGCAATAGGTACTAACCTATCGTTCATTATTTTAACAGAAACTTGGCTAAATAAAGATTATACCCAACTCTACAACTTAGCTGGTTATAAAGCCATTCATAACTGTAGGCCTAATAAAAAAGGTGGTGGCACAGCTATATATTACCGAAATACATTTATCTGCAACAGTGTTATTAGTGACAGAGATGACTACTGTGAATATACTTTTGCTCAGTTTACAATTAAATCCCTTAAATCTTCTTTGACTATTGGAGCCATCTATAGATTTCCTAATACTAACATAGCTTCTTTCTCAGACAACCTAAGGAATCTTATTATAAACAACAATCTCAACAAAAACCACATCATTCTGGGAGGCGACTTTAATATTGACCTGGGTCAACAAAATTGCTCTCAAGTTGACTATTTCCTTAACAGCATGAACTCCTGTATGCTAATCCCCACAATCACCAAACCTACCCGAGTCACTCAAACATCAGCCACTACCTTGGACCACATATGGACAAACATAACAGCTCCCCTTGTATCTGGTATAATCTACGACAGAACAACTGACCACTATCCTACCTTTCTCATAGCGAACATGGACATAACACCACCAAAAAGCAAGAAACTTTCATTTAGGCTACACAGTGAATCAGCTTTAGACAATCTTACAGAGGCACTTTACAATATTAACTGGGATTCTGAATTCAATAATACCCATGATATAAATTCATTAGCTAACCTCTTCATTTCCAAAACTCTAAGCCTCTACAACATTCATTGTCCCCTTCTTACCAAGCAAGTAACTGACAAAAGATTAAACAATCCATGGCTCACAAGTGGCATTCTCAACTCAATCAACAAGAAACATGAATATGAAAAGAAACTTAGGATTGGCCTAGTTTCAAAGGAAGTAGCTAAAAGGTACTCATCAATGCTTACCAGTATCATAAGAAAGGCAAAACTTGCATATTATGTGAATAGATTCAATGAAGCAAAAGGCAACATGAAAAGCACTTGGAAAACTATCTCTAGTATCCTAGGAACTAAACAACACTCACATAACCAAATAAAACTCTACAAGGATGGGGGTATACCGTCAACTGACTTAGAAATGGCAAATGAATTTAATAGTTTCTTTTCATCGGTTGGTGCTAATCTTGCCAGTAAAATCCCACAGACTCAGACACATATCAACACATATCTCTCAGGCAGCTATCCAAACTCTCTTCTCCTTTCACCAATCAGCCCGGCAGATGTTGTGTCCATCATACATTCTCTAAAAACCAAGGCAGGGAACACCAGTGAAATTCCGTCCATTGTGTACAAGAGAGCCTCCCATGCCCTTGCCCCACCCATAGCACTACTGTTCAACAAATCTATAGAGTATCACACCTTCCCTGATATCCTCAAAAAAGCAAGAGTAACGCCAGTCCATAAAGGAGGCAATCCGGCGGACATAAACAATTATAGACCAATATCAAATTTACCCATTCTATCAAAAATATTTGAAAAAATTATTTACAAACAGCTCTATTCCTACCTCGTAAAATTCGACATACTCAGCCCCTGCCAGTTTGGCTTCCGGTCCCAAAAGAGTACCAATGATGCAATCATTAGTCTCCTTGACATTATCTACTCAGCCCTTGACAAAAATGAGTTTCCGATTGGACTCTTCATTGACCTAAGAAAAGCCTTTGATACTGTTAATCACAACTACCTCTTACTTAAACTCCAGCATTATGGAATCCGAGGCCTTGCCCTTGACTACATCCGATCCTATCTTAGTGACAGACACCAATATGTAACCATCAATGATACAACTTCTTCCACTCTACCAATTACCGTTGGAGTGCCACAGGGCAGCATCTTAGGACCTCTTCTATTTCTTATATATATAAACGATCTGCCTAATGTCTCTAATATTCTCAAACCTATATTGTTTGCTGACGATACTACCCTTATCTACTCAAACCTCAACCCACATACACTAAATAATGTTGTGAATAATGAATTAAAAAAAAGTCCACTTATGGATGTCAACGAACAAACTAACATTAAACATCGAAAAGACTTACTGCATCTTATTTGGAAGCAAATCATCAAATGCAATTCAGCTACAGATAGACAACATTAACATCAGTAATAAAAATGATGGCAAGTTTCTTGGCCTATTCCTAGACAAGAGACTCAACTTCAGCACCCACATTCAACACATAACTAAGAAAGTCTCTAAGACAGTTGGTATACTCTCCAAAATCAGATATTATGTTCCTAACTCTGCTCTCCTCTCACTATATTATGCACTAATCTACCCCTATCTTAATTATGGTATCTGTGCATGGGGGTCTACCACTGCAAACCACCTTAAGCCCATCATCACACAGCAAAAATCTGCTATCAGAATAATAACTAACTCTGCTTTCAGACAACACTCAGCTCCCTTGTTTAAATCTCTAAACTTGCTAAATATTAACTCCCTCCACACATTCTCTTGTGTCAACTACATTTACAAAACCCTGTTCTTAAATGCAAACCATGCTCTGAAACTCTCCCTGGACAGATGTAATAGGACCCATTATCACCACACCAGAAATAAATATCTCTTTGATATCCCCAGGGTCAAACTTAATCTGTGTAAACACTCTATGCAAATTAAGGGACCTAGTCTATGGAACTCACTCCCTAGTGAATTGAAAAACTGTAAAACTTTTGCCTTATTTAAAAGCAAAACCAAAAAGTACCTAACTTCATCTATTTAGTTTCCTACACTGAGCTTTAAATTTGCTCTGTACCTAGTGTTACCCAATCTCCTAATTTTTATGTAATATCAAACAACCTTATCATTGTGTTCATTGCTGTCTTCTTTTATGTGCTAGCCATATGCTGTATTGTGACTACCAATTTTTGTCAACTACCATTCAAGCTGTCATTGCAATCAATCTTATATTGTTTCTGCTGTATTGTGCCTACCAATTTGTTGTCAACTACCATTTTAAGCTGTCATTGCAATCAATCATAGCTACCTATGTGCTTTAATATACTGTACCTATAATTTTCTCTCATCTTTTTTTTTTCATTCCATGTAATCTGTTATCATTTTTTGTCTATAAATTTTGCAAGTATTTACCTCCTTAAAATTTTCTTAGATTAAGGACCTGCCCGAAACGCTGCGCGTGCTAGTGGCTTTACAAGACTGTAATTACCATATTTGTATCCTCACATTCCTTATGTACATTCTTGTATATGCATAAATAAATAAATAAAAATAAATTATTGTCATATATAGTGGATAAGAGGTTAAGTTCTGGGTCTATACTTGTCTGCATAAAAAAAGCTGATTGCAGAATCAGAAATAAGTAGAAATAAGCTATAAAATAGGGAAAAATATATACACAATACTGTACAAAACAAACACAAAAGGGGCTTACAGGGGTACAATGGAGTAAGGGAGTATGGCTAGGCTAGGCAACCTAGGTAATAAATGAGATTAACGAAAAAACATATAAACATGGACTATACAAAACACAAGATATAGAAATACAAAACAAAAATATAAACAAGACTAAGCAATACAAAAACAAATTGAGCAAAAATGAAAAATGAGGTAGATTGCTTACAAGTACCCTCAGGTACACTGTAAGTAACAATTTGCAATTTGAGATGCAGGCAAAGCCAGGGGTACAATGGAGTAAGGGAGCATGGCGAGGCTAGACAACCTAGGTAATAAATGAAATCAAAGAAAAGTTGAATAATAAACATAGGCAAATTTAAGCTAATGATTAATAACTATAGATAGTTCAGTAATGACTGTAATGACTGATATTCCATCTTCCAGTACTGACATTAAGGACTATCTTACAGGTAACTATCCGCAGTCTCTGTACCTAAAGCCTATTAACTCCACTGACGTCAATGAGATAATCCTTTCCCTTAAAACCAAGTCTGGTGCCCTTGAGGAGATACCAACTTTAATTTACAAAAAAGCCTCCAGATCTTTAGCCCCTGCTATTGCTTTGCTCTTCAACAAGTCACTTGAACTCCAAACCTTTCCAGATATTCTAAAAAAAGCGAGAGTAACGCCTGTCCACAAATGTGGTGATCCCACAGATGTTAACAACTACAGACCTATATCAATTCTGCCAAACTTGTCAAAAAATTTTGAAAAACTAATATATAAGCAGCTTTACTCATATCTAGCCAAACTCAATATACTTAGCCCTTGCCAATATGGCTTCAGACCCAAAAAAAGCACTAACGATGCACTTATTAGTATGCTTAACTCGATTCATACAGCTCTTGATAAAAATGAGTTTCCTGTTGGGTTATTTGTGGACCTGCGTAAAGCTTTTGATACTGTCAACCACCATAACCTTCTTCTTAAATTACATCATTATGGAGTCAGAGGACACTCCCTACAATACCTCGAGTCCTACCTTACTGACAGGCTCCAATATGTTTCTGTGAATAATACAATTTCTCCCACCCTACCCATCAACATTGGTGCTCCTCAGGGCAGCATACTTGGCCCTCTCCTCTTTCTCATCTACATTAATGACCTTCCAAATGCCTCCCAACACCTCAAACCAATTCTATTTGCTGACGACACAACCTTCATTTACTCCAGTCCTGACCCTCTTGCTCTAAATGCCACAGTAAATACTGAGCTAAATAAAGTCCATCTTTGGCTAACTGCCAACAAACTCACCCTTAACATTGACAAAACTTTCTATATTCTGTTTGGCAATAAATCCTCTAGTCAAATAAATCTCAAAATAAACAATACCCAAATTTGTAACAAATTAGATGGCAAATTCCTTGGCATTCTCATTGACCACAAGCTGAATTTCCAGGGACACATTCTAAATATATCAAAAAAAGTTTCAAAAACTGTGGGCATTCTTTCTAAGATCAGATATTATGTACCACGCCCTGCCCTGGTGACTCTCTATTACTCCTTTATCTATCCTTATCTCAACTATGGTATTTGTGCTTGGGGTTCTACTACCCAAAATCACTTACGTCCTCTAATTACCCAACACAAAGCTGCTATTAGAACAATATCCAACTCTGGCCCCAGACATCACTCGGTACCCCTACTCAAATCTCTGAATATGTTAGATATTAAGTCACTGCACATTCTCTCATGTGTATTATACATATATAAAACGCTAAACTATAATGCCAATCCTGATCTCAAAAGCTTCATAGAAGGTTGTAACAGAACCCATGAGCACCACACCAGAAATAAATACAGTTTTGATATTCCTAGAGTACGACTTAATCAAACTAGAAATGCTCTGCAAATCAAGGGGCCCAGAATGTGGAATGACCTTCCCAACCATGTTAAAGACTGTACCTCTCTCAACCAGTTTAAGATAAAAACTAAACACTACCTAATAAATTCCCTGTAATCTACCTCACTCCTCTATTGTCAACCCATGTCTGTTATTTTCTTTTTTTTAATCAACACTGTTTGTCAACCTATTGTATTTGTGCTGCTTTTTCAGTCATGTTCCCCCTATTTTTTATCTTTATTTGTATTTGTTCTCAACACTTTTTATTCTTTATGCTCAATTAGTATTAAGTTCTAGATATTAATGTTTTTCTTGCCCGAATCGCATTGCGTAATAGTGGCTTTAGGCATTGTATGTACTAGCTCTATCTATATATCAATCCATTAATGTAACATCACTTGTATGTATATACCTTACCTGAATAAACATCTGAATCTGAATCTGAATTGTGGGGTTCAGTCCCTGAGCCCATTATGTGCCTCTGTAACCCTTTCCACTACCGCCCACAAGATGGGTATGGGGTGCATAATAAATGAACTAAACTAAAACTTCTTTATTGACAGCAGAGGAGCGTTAGAGTCTTTAAATAGCAGACGCCCAGTATATCAGAATATTGTGATAGAGTGTAGAGAGAATGTTAAGACTCCTCAATAGCTCGGTCGGTAGAGCTTCGGCCTCACACACGTGTGGGTCCCGGTTCAGGTCTCTCAGAGCCTCCGGTGAATGGAAAAAAAAGGAAATGTTTGTCAGTCCAAGTGTGGGGCCAGATTCACGAAGCAGTTACGCAAGCACTTACACACCTGGGGCCAGATTCACGAAGCAGTTACGCAAGCACTTACACACCTGGGGCCAGATTCACGAAGCAGTTACGCAAGCACTTACGCACCTGGGGCCCGATTCACGAAGCAGTTACGCAAGCACTTACGCACCTGGGGCCAGATTCACGAAGCTATTACAGATGACGGAGCATGAGTAGTGTGGTAGAGGAGCTGGAGCATGAGTGGTTTGGTAGAGGAGTCGGAGCATGAGGAGTGTGGTAGGGGAACTAGAGCATGAGTGGTAGAGGAGCTGGAGCATAAGTAGTGTGGTAGAGGAGCTGGAGCATGAGTGGTAGAGGAGCTGGAGCATGAGGAGTATGGTAGAGGAGCCGGAGCATGAGGAGCGTGGTAGAGGAGCCGGAGCATGAATAACGTGGTAGAGGAGCTGGAGCATGAGGAGTGTGGGAGAGGAGCTGGAGCATGAAGAGTGTAGTAGAGGAGCTGGAGCATGAGGAGCATGGTAGAGGAGCCGGAGCATGAGTAACGTGGTAGAGGAGCTGGAGCATGAGGAGTGTGGTAGAGGAGCTGGAGCATGAGGAGTGTGGTAGAGGAGCTGGAGCATGAGGAGCATGGTAGAGGAGCCGGAGCATGAGGAGTGTGGTAGAGGAGCTGGAGCATGAGTGGTAGAGGAGCTGGGGCATGAATGGTAGAGGAGCTGGAGCATGAGGAGTGTGGTAGAGGAGCTGGAGCATGAGTGGTAGAGGAGCTGGGGCATGAGTGGTAGAGGAGCTGGAGCATGAGGAGTGTGGTAGAGGAGCCGGAGCATGAGGAGTGTAGTAGAGGAGCTGGAGCATGAGGAGTGTGGTAGAGGAGCTGGAGAATGAGTGGTAGAGGAGCTGGAGCATGAGGAGTGTGGTAGAGGAGCTGGAGCATGAGGAGTGTTGTAGAGGAGCTGGAGCATGAGGAGTGTGGTAGAGGAGCTGGAGCATGAGGAGTGTTGTAGAGGAGCTGGAGCATGAGGAGTGTGGTAGAGGAGCCGGAGCCAGAAGAGCATGGTAGAGGAGCCGGAGCATGAAGAGCATGGTAGAGGAGCTTGAGCATGAGGAGTGTGGTAGAGGAGCTGGAGCATAAGGAGCATGGTAGAGGAGCTGGAGCATGAGGAGTGTGGTAGAGGAGTTGGAGCATGAGTGGTAGAGGAGCCGGAACATGAGTAACGTGGTAGAGGAGCTGGAGCATGAGGAGTGTGGTAGAGGAGCTGGAGCATGAAGAGTGTGGTAGAGGAGCTGGAGCATGAGGAGTGTGGTAGAGGAGCTGGAGCATGAGGAGTTTGGTAGAGGAGCTGGAGCATGAGGAGTGTGGTAGAGGAGCTGGAGCATGACGAGTGTGGTAGAGGAGCTGGAGCATGAGGAGTGTGGTAGAGGAGCTGGAGCATGAGGAGCATCGTAGAGGAGCTGGAGCATGAGGAGTGTGGTAGAGGAGCTGGAGCATGAGGAGTGTGGTAGAGGAGCTGGAGCATGAGGAGTGTGGTAGAGGAGCTTGAGCATGAGGAGTGTGGTAGAGGAGCTGGAGCATGAGGAGTGTGGTAGAGGAGCTGGAGCATGAGGAGTGTGGTAGAGGAGCTGCAGCATGAGGAGTGTGGTAGAGGAGCTGGAGCATGAGGAGTGTGGTAGAGGAGCTGGAGCATGAGGAGCATGTTAGAGGAGCTGGAGCACGAGGAGTGTGGTAGAGGAGCTGGAGCATGAGGAGTGTGGTAGAGGAGCTGGAGCATGACGAGTGTGGTAGAGGAGTTGGAGCATGAGGAGTGTGGTAGAGGAGCCGGAGCATGAGGAGTGTGGTAGAGGAGCTGGAGCATGACGAGTGTGGTAGAGGAGCCGGAGCATGAGGAGTGTGGTAGAGGAGCTGGAGCTTGAGGAGTGTGGTAGAGGAGCTGGAGCATGAGGAGTGTGGTAGAGGAGCTGGAGCATGACGAGTCTGGTAGAGGAGCTGGAGCATGAGGAGTGTGGTAGAGGAGCTGGAGCATGACGAGTGTGGTAGAGGAGCTGGAGAATGAGGAGTGTGGTAGAAGAGCTGGATCATGAGGAGTGTGGTAGAAGAGCTGGAGCATGAGTGGTAGAGGAGCTGGAGCATGATGAGTGTGGTAGAAGAGCTGGAGCATGAGTGGTAGAGGAGCTGGAGCATGAGGAGTGTGGTAGAGGAGCGGGAGCATGAGGAGTGTGGTAGAGGAGCTGGAGCATGAGGAGTGTGGTAGAGAAGCTGGAGCATGAGGAGTGTGGTAGAAGAGCTGGAGCATGAGGAGTGTGGTAGAAGAGCTGGAGTATGAGTGTGGTAGAGGAGCTGGAGCATGAGTGTGATAGAGGAGCCGGAGCATGAGGAGTGTGGTAGAGGAGCTGGAGCATGAGTGTGGTAGAGGAGCTGGAGCATGAGGAGTGTGGTAGAAGAGCTCGAGCATGAGGAGTGTGGTAGAGGAGCTGGAGCATGAGTGGTAGAGGAGCTGGAGCATGAGGAGTGTGGTAGAGGAGCCGGAGCATGAGGAGTGTGGTAGAGGAGCCGGTGCATGAGGAGTGTGGTAGAGGAGCTGGAGCATGAGGAGTGTGGTAGAAGAGCTGGAGCATGAGGAGTGTGGTAGAGGAGCTGGAGCATGAGCGGTAGAGGAGCTGGAGCATGAGGAGTGTGGTAGAGGAGCCGGAGCATGAGTAACGTGGTAGAGGAGCTGGAGCATGAGGAGTGTGATAGAGGAGCTGGAGCATGAGGAGTGTGGTAGAGGAGCCGGAGCATGAGGAGTGTGGTAGAGGAGCTGGAGCATGAGGAGCATGATAGAGGAGCCGGAGCATGAGTAACGTGGTAAAGGAGCTGGAGCATGAGGAGTGTAATAGAGGAGCTGGAGCATGAGGAGTGTGGTTGAGGAGCCGGAGCATGAGGAGTGTGGTAGAGAAGCTGGAGCATGAGGAGCATGGTAGAGGAGCCGGAGCATGAGTAACGTGGTAGAGGAGCTGGAGCATGAGGAGTGTGATAGAGGAGCTGGAGCATAAGGAGTGTGGTAGAGGAGCTGGAGCATGAGGAGTGTGGTAGAGGAGCTGGAGCATGAGGAGTGTGGTAGAGGAGCCGGAGCATGAGTAACGTGGTAGAGGAGCTGGAGCATGAGGAGTGTGGTAGAGGAGCTGGAGCATGTGGAGTGTGGTAGAGGAGCTGGAGCATGACGAGTGTGGTAGAGGAGCTGGAGAATGAGGAGTGTGGTAGAAGAGCTGGAGCATGAGGAGTGTGGTAGAAGAGCTGGAGCATGAGTGGTAGAGGAGCTGGAGCATGAGGAGTGTGGTAGAAGAGCTGGAGCATGAGTGGTAGAGGAGCTGCAGCATGAGGAGTGTGGTAGAGGAGCGGGAGCATGAGGAGTGTGGTAGAGGAGCTGGAGCATGAGGAGTGTGGTAGAGAAGCTGGGTCATGAGGAGTGTGGTAGAAGAGCTGGAGCATGAGGAGTGTGGTAGAAGAGCTGGAGCATGAGGAGTGTGGTAGAGGAGCTGGAGCATGAGTGTGATAGAGGAGCCGGAGCATGAGGAGTGTGGTAGAGGAGCTGGAGCATGAGGAGTGTGATAGAGGAGCTGGAGCATGAGGAGTGTGGTAGAAGAGCTGGAGCATGAGGAGTGTGGTAGAGGAGCTGGAGCATGAGTGGTAGAGGAGCTGGAGCATGAGGAGTGTGGTAGAAGAGCTGGAGCATGAGGAGTGTGGTAGAGGAGCTGGAGCATGAGTGGTAGAGGAGCTGGAGCATGAGGAGTGTGATAGAGGAGCTGGAGCATGAGGAGTGTGGTAGAGGAGCCGGAGCATGAGAAGTGTGGTAGAGAAGCTGGAGCATGAGAAGCATGGCAGAGGAGCTGGAGCATGAGGAGTGTGGTAGAGGAGCTGGAGCATGACGAGTGTGGTAGAGGAGCTGGAGCATGAGGAGTGTGGTAGAGGAGCTGGAGCATGACGAGTGTGGTAGAGGAGCTGGAGAATGAGGAGTGTGGTAGAAGAGCTGGAGCATGAGGAGTGTGGTAGAAGAGCTGGAGCATGAGGAGTGTGGTAGAGAAGCTGGAGCATGAGGAGTGTGGTAGAGGAGCTGGAGCATGAGTGGTAGAGGAGCTGGAGCATGAGGAGTGTGGTAGAGGAGCTGGAGCATGAGGAGTGTGGTAGAGGAGCTGGAGCATGAGGAGTGTGGTAGAGGAGCCGGAGCCAGAAGAGCATGGTAGAGGAGCCGGAGCATGAAGAGCATGGTAGAGGAGCTGGAGCATGAGGAGTGTGGTAGAGGAGCTGGAACATGAGTGGTAGAGGAGCCGGAGCATGAGTATAACGTGGTAGAGGAGCTGGAGCATGAGCAGTGTGGTAGAGGATCTGGAGCATGAGGAGTGTAGTACAGGAGCTGGAGCATGAGGAGTGTGGTAGAGGAGCTGGAGCATGAGGAGTGTAGTAGAGGAGCTGGAGCATGAGGAGTGTGGTAGAGGAGCTGGAGCATGAGGAGTGTGGTAGTGGAGCTGGAGCATGAGGAGTGTGGTAGAGGAGCCGGAGCATGAGGAGTGTTGTAGAGGAGCTGGAGCATGAGGAGTGTGGTAGAGGAGCTGGAGCATGAGGAGTGTGGTAGAGGAGCTGGAGCATGAGGAGTGTGGTAGAGGAGCTGGAGCATGAGGAGTGTGGTAGAGGAGCTGGAGCATGACGAGTGTGGTAGAGGAGCTGGAGCATGAGGAGTGTGGTAGAGGAGCTGGAGCATGACGAGTGTGGTAGAGGAGCTGGAGCATGAGGGGTGTGGTAGAGGAGCTGGAGCATGAGGAGCATGGTAGAGGAGCTGGAGCATGAGGAGTGTGGTAGAGGAGCTGGAGCATGAGGAGTGTGGTAGAAGAGCTGGAGCATGAGGAGTGTGGTAGAGGAGCTGGAGCATGAGGAGTGTGGTAGAGGAGCTGGAGCATGAGGAGTGTGGTAGAGGAGCTGGAGCATGAGGAGTGTGGTAGAGGAGCTGGAGCATGAGGAGCATGGTAGAGGAGCTGGAGCATGAGGAGTGTGGTAGAGGAGCTGGAGCATGAGGAGTGTGGTATAGGAGCTGGAGCATGAGTGTGGTAGAGGAGCAGGAGCATGAGGAGTGTGGTAGAGGAGCCGGAGCATGAGGAGTGTGGTAGAGGAGCTGGAGCATGAGGAGTGTGGTAGAGGAGCCGGAGCATGAGGAGTGTGGTAGAGGAGCTGGAGCATGAGGAGTGTGGTAGAGGAGCTGGAGCATGAGGAGGGTGGTAGAGTAGCTGGAGCATGAGGAGTGTGGTAGATGAGCTGGAGCATGAGGAGTGTGGTAGAGGAGCTGGAGCATGAGGAGTGTGGTAGAGGAGCTGGAGAATGAGGAGTGTGGTAGAAGAGCTGGAGCATGAGGAGTGTGGTAGAAGAGCTGGAGCATGAGTGGTAGAGGAGCTGGAGCATGAGGAGTGTGGTAGAAGAGCTGGAGCATGAGTGGTAGAGAAGCTGGAGCATGAGGAGTGTGGTAGAGGAGCGGGAGCATGAGGAGTGTGGTAGAGGAGCTGGAGCATGAGGAGTGTGGTAGAGAAGCTAGAGCATGAGGAGTGTGGTAGAAGAGCTTGAGCATGAGTGGTAGAGGAGCTGGAGCATGAGGAGTGTGGTAGAGGAGCCGGAGCATGAGGAGTGTGGTAGAGGAGCCGGTGCATGAGGAGTGTGGTAGAGGAGCTGGAGCATGAGGAGTGTGGTAGAGGAGCTGGAGCATGAGGAGTGTGGTAGAGGAGCTGGAGTATGAGTGGTAGAGGAGCTGGAGCATGAGGAGTGTGGTAGAGGAGCTGGAGCATGAGGAGTGTGGTAGAGGAGCTGGAGCATGAGGAGTGTGATAGAGGAGCTGGAGCATGAGGAGTGTGGTAGAGGAGCTGGAGTATGAGGAGTGTGGTAGAGGAGCTGGAGTATGAGTGGTAGAGGAGCTGGAGCATGAGGAGTGTGGTAGAGGAGCTGGAGCATGAGGAGCATGGTAGAGGAGCTGGAGCATGAGGAGTGTGATAGAGGAGCTGGAGCATGAGGAGTGTGGTAGAGGAGCTGGAGTATGAGTGGTAGAGGAGCTGGAGCATGAGGAGTGTGGTAGAGGAGCCGGAGCATGAGGAGTGAGGTAGAGGAGCCGGTGCATGAGGAGTGTGGTAGAGGAGCTGGAGTATGAGGAGTGTGGTAGAGGAGCTGGAGTATGAGTGGTAGAGGAGCTGGAGCATGAGGAGTGTGGTAGAGGAGCTGGAGCATGAGGAGCATGGTAGAGGAGCTGGAGCATGAGGAGTGTGATAGAGGAGCTGGAGCATGAGGAGTGTGGTAGAGGAGCTGGAGTATGAGTGGTAGAGGAGCTGGAGCATGAGGAGTGTGGTAGAGGAGCCGGAGCATGAGGAGTGAGGTAGAGGAGCCGGTGCATGAGGAGTGTGGTAGAGGAGCTGGAGTATGAGTGGTAGAGGAGCTGGAGCATGAGGAGTGTGGTAGAGGAGCTGGAGCATAAGGAGTGTGGTAGTGGAGCTGAAGCATGAGGAGTGTGGTAGAGGAGCCGGAGCATGAGGAGTGTGGTAGAGGAGCTGGAGCATGAGGAGTGTGGTAGAGGAGCTGGAGCATGAGGAGTGTGGTAGAGGAGCTGGAGCATGAGGAGTATGGTAGAGGAGCTGGAGCATGAGGAGTGTGGTAGAGGAGCTGGAGCATGACGAGTGTGGTAGAGGAGCTGGAGCATGAGGAGTGTGGTAGAGGAGCTGGAGCATGACGAGTGTGGTAGAGGTGCTGGAGCATGAGGAGTGTGGTAGAGGAGCTGGAGCATGAGGAGCATGGTAGAGGAGCTGGAGCATGAGGAGTGTGGTAGAGGAGCTGGGGCATGAGGAGTGTGGTAGAAGAGCTGGAGCATGAGGAGTGTGGTAGAGGAGCTGGAGCATGAGGAGTGTGGTAGAGAAGCTGGAGCATGAGGAGTGTGGTAGAGGAGCTGGAGCATGAGGAGTGTGGTAGAGGAGCTGGAGCATGAGGAGTGTGGTAGAGGAGCTGGAGCATGAGGAGTGTGGTAGAGGAGCTGGAGCATGAGGAGCATGATAGAGGAGTTGGAGCATGAGGAGTGTGGTAGAGGAGCTGGAGCATGAGGAGCATCGTAGAGGAGCTGGAGCATGAGGAGTGTGGTAGAGGAGCTGGAGCATGAGGAGTGTGGTAGAGGAGCTGGAGCATGAGGAGTGTGGTAGAGGAGCTTGAGCATGAGGAGTGTGGTAGAGGAGCTGGAGCATGAGGAGTGTGGTAGAGGAGCTGGAGCATGAGGAGTGTGGTAGAGGAGCTGCAGCATGAGGAGTGTGGTAGAGGAGCTGGAGCATGAGGAGTGTGGTAGAGGAGCTGGAGCATGAGGAGCATGTTAGAGGAGCTGGAGCACGAGGAGTGTGGTAGAGGAGCTGGAGCATGAGGAGTGTGGTAGAGGAGCTGGAGCATGACGAGTGTGGTAGAGGAGTTGGAGCATGAGGAGTGTGGTAGAGGAGCCGGAGCATGAGGAGTGTGGTAGAGGAGCTGGAGCATGACGAGTGTGGTAGAGGAGCCGGAGCATGAGGAGTGTGGTAGAGGAGCTGGAGCTTGAGGAGTGTGGTAGAGGAGCTGGAGCATGAGGAGTGTGGTAGAGGAGCTGGAGCATGACGAGTCTGGTAGAGGAGCTGGAGCATGGGGAGTGTCGTAGAGGAGCTGGAGCATGACGAGTGTGGTAGAGGAGCTGGAGAATGAGGAGTGTGGTAGAAGAGCTGGATCATGAGGAGTGTGGTAGAAGAGCTGGAGCATGAGTGGTAGAGGAGCTGGAGCATGATGAGTGTGGTAGAAGAGCTGGAGCATGAGTGGTAGAGGAGCTGGAGCATGAGGAGTGTGGTAGAGGAGCGGGAGCATGAGGAGTGTGGTAGAGGAGCTGGAGCATGAGGAGTGTGGTAGAGAAGCTGGAGCATGAGGAGTGTGGTAGAAGAGCTGGAGCATGAGGAGTGTGGTAGAAGAGCTGGAGTATGAGTGTGGTAGAGGAGCTGGAGCATGAGTGTGATAGAGGAGCCGGAGCATGAGGAGTGTGGTAGAGGAGCTGGAGCATGAGTGTGGTAGAGGAGCTGGAGCATGAGGAGTGTGGTAGAAGAGCTCGAGCATGAGGAGTGTGGTAGAGGAGCTGGAGCATGAGTGGTAGAGGAGCTGGAGCATGAGGAGTGTGGTAGAGGAGCCGGAGCATGAGGAGTGTGGTAGAGGAGCCGGTGCATGAGGAGTGTGGTAGAGGAGCTGGAGCATGAGGAGTGTGGTAGAAGAGCTGGAGCATGAGGAGTGTGGTAGAGGAGCTGGAGCATGAGCGGTAGAGGAGCTGGAGCATGAGGAGTGTGGTAGAGGAGCCGGAGCATGAGTAACGTGGTAGAGGAGCTGGAGCATGAGGAGTGTGATAGAGGAGCTGGAGCATGAGGAGTGTGGTAGAGGAGCCGGAGCATGAGGAGTGTGGTAGAGGAGCTGGAGCATGAGGAGCATGATAGAGGAGCCGGAGCATGAGTAACGTGGTAAAGGAGCTGGAGCATGAGGAGTGTAATAGAGGAGCTGGAGCATGAGGAGTGTGGTTGAGGAGCCGGAGCATGAGGAGTGTGGTAGAGAAGCTGGAGCATGAGGAGCATGGTAGAGGAGCCGGAGCATGAGTAACGTGGTAGAGGAGCTGGAGCATGAGGAGTGTGATAGAGGAGCTGGAGCATAAGGAGTGTGGTAGAGGAGCTGGAGCATGAGGAGTGTGGTAGAGGAGCTGGAACATGAGGAGTGTGGTAGAGGAGCCGGAGCATGAGTAACGTGGTAGAGGAGCTGGAGCATGAGGAGTGTGGTAGAGGAGCTGGAGCATGTGGAGTGTGGTAGAGGAGCTGGAGCATGACGAGTGTGGTAGAGGAGCTGGAGAATGAGGAGTGTGGTAGAAGAGCTGGAGCATGAGGAGTGTGGTAGAAGAGCTGGAGCATGAGTGGTAGAGGAGCTGGAGCATGAGGAGTGTGGTAGAAGAGCTGGAGCATGAGTGGTAGAGGAGCTGCAGCATGAGGAGTGTGGTAGAGGAGCGGGAGCATGAGGAGTGTGGTAGAGGAGCTGGAGCATGAGGAGTGTGGTAGAGAAGCTGGGTCATGAGGAGTGTGGTAGAAGAGCTGGAGCATGAGGAGTGTGGTAGAAGAGCTGGAGCATGAGGAGTGTGGTAGAGGAGCTGGAGCATGAGTGTGATAGAGGAGCCGGAGCATGAGGAGTGTGGTAGAGGAGCTGGAGCATGAGGAGTGTGATAGAGGAGCTGGAGCATGAGGAGTGTGGTAGAAGAGCTGGAGCATGAGGAGTGTGGTAGAGGAGCTGGAGCATGAGTGGTAGAGGAGCTGGAGCATGAGGAGTGTGGTAGAAGAGCTGGAGCATGAGGAGTGTGGTAGAGGAGCTGGAGCATGAGTGGTAGAGGAGCTGGAGCATGAGAAGTGTGATAGAGGAGCTGGAGCATGAGGAGTGTGGTAGAGGAGCCGGAGCATGAGAAGTGTGGTAGAGAAGCTGGAGCATGAGAAGCATGGCAGAGGAGCTGGAGCATGAGGAGTGTGGTAGAGGAGCTGGAGCATGACGAGTGTGGTAGAGGAGCTGGAGCATGAGGAGTGTGGTAGAGGAGCTGGAGCATGACGAGTGTGGTAGAGGAGCTGGAGAATGAGGAGTGTGGTAGAAGAGCTGGAGCATGAGGAGTGTGGTAGAAGAGCTGGAGCATGAGGAGTGTGGTAGAGAAGCTGGAGCATGAGGAGTGTGGTAGAGGAGCTGGAGCATGAGTGGTAGAGGAGCTGGAGCATGAGGAGTGTGGTAGAGGAGCTGGAGCATGAGGAGTGTGGTAGAGGAGCTGGAGCATGAGGAGTGTGGTAGAGGAGCCGGAGCCAGATTAGCATGGTAGAGGAGCCGGAGCATGAAGAGCATGGTAGAGGAGCTGGAGCATGAGGAGTGTGGTAGAGGAGCTGGAACATGAGTGGTAGAGGAGCCGGAGCATGAGTATAACGTGGTAGAGGAGCTGGAGCATGAGCAGTGTGGTAGAGGATCTGGAGCATGAGGAGTGTAGTACAGGAGCTGGAGCATGAGGAGTGTGGTAGAGGAGCTGGAGCATGAGGAGTGTAGTAGAGGAGCTGGAGCATGAGGAGTGTGGTAGAGGAGCTGGAGCATGAGGAGTGTGGTAGTGGAGCTGGAGCATGAGGAGTGTGGTAGAGGAGCCGGAGCATGAGGAGTGTTGTAGAGGAGCTGGAGCATGAGGAGTGTGGTAGAGGAGCTGGAGCATGAGGAGTGTGGTAGAGGAGCTGGAGCATGAGGAGTGTGGTAGAGGAGCTGGAGCATGAGGAGTGTGGTAGAGGAGCTGGAGCATGACGAGTGTGGTAGAGGAGCTGGAGCATGAGGAGTGTGGTAGAGGAGCTGGAGCATGACGAGTGTGGTAGAGGAGCTGGAGCATGAGGGGTGTGGTAGAGGAGCTGGAGCATGAGGAGCATGGTAGAGGAGCTGGAGCATGAGGAGTGTGGTAGAGGAGCTGGAGCATGAGGAGTGTGGTAGAAGAGCTGGAGCATGAGGAGTGTGGTAGAGGAGCTGGAGCATGAGGAGTGTGGTAGAGGAGCTGGAGCATGAGGAGTGTGGTAGAGGAGCTGGAGCATGAGGAGTGTGGTAGAGGAGCTGGAGCATGAGGAGCATGGTAGAGGAGCTGGAGCATGAGGAGTGTGGTAGAGGAGCTGGAGCATGAGGAGTGTGGTATAGGAGCTGGAGCATGAGTGTGGTAGAGGAGCAGGAGCATGAGGAGTGTGGTAGAGGAGCCGGAGCATGAGGAGTGTGGTAGAGGAGCTGGAGCATGAGGAGTGTGGTAGAGGAGCCGGAGCATGAGGAGTGTGGTAGAGGAGCTGGAGCATGAGGAGTGTGGTAGAGGAGCTGGAGCATGAGGAGGGTGGTAGAGTAGCTGGAGCATGAGGAGTGTGGTAGATGAGCTGGAGCATGAGGAGTGTGGTAGAGGAGCTGGAGCATGAGGAGTGTGGTAGAGGAGCTGGAGAATGAGGAGTGTGGTAGAAGAGCTGGAGCATGAGGAGTGTGGTAGAAGAGCTGGAGCATGAGTGGTAGAGGAGCTGGAGCATGAGGAGTGTGGTAGAAGAGCTGGAGCATGAGTGGTAGAGAAGCTGGAGCATGAGGAGTGTGGTAGAGGAGCGGGAGCATGAGGAGTGTGGTAGAGGAGCTGGAGCATGAGGAGTGTGGTAGAGAAGCTGGAGCATGAGGAGTGTGGTAGAAGAGCTTGAGCATGAGTGGTAGAGGAGCTGGAGCATGAGGAGTGTGGTAGAGGAGCCGGAGCATGAGGAGTGTGGTAGAGGAGCCGGTGCATGAGGAGTGTGGTAGAGGAGCTGGAGCATGAGGAGTGTGGTAGAGGAGCTGGAGCATGAGGAGTGTGGTAGAGGAGCTGGAGTATGAGTGGTAGAGGAGCTGGAGCATGAGGAGTGTGGTAGAGGAGCTGGAGCATGAGGAGTGTGGTAGAGGAGCTGGAGCATGAGGAGTGTGATAGAGGAGCTGGAGCATGAGGAGTGTGGTAGAGGAGCTGGAGTATGAGGAGTGTGGTAGAGGAGCTGGAGTATGAGTGGTAGAGGAGCTGGAGCATGAGGAGTGTGGTAGAGGAGCTGGAGCATGAGGAGCATGGTAGAGGAGCTGGAGCATGAGGAGTGTGATAGAGGAGCTGGAGCATGAGGAGTGTGGTAGAGGAGCTGGAGTATGAGTGGTAGAGGAGCTGGAGCATGAGGAGTGTGGTAGAGGAGCCGGAGCATGAGTGAGGTAGAGGAGCCGGTGCATGAGGAGTGTGGTAGAGGAGCTGGAGTATGAGGAGTGTGGTAGAGGAGCTGGAGTATGAGTGGTAGAGGAGCTGGAGCATGAGGAGTGTGGTAGAGGAGCTGGAGCATGAGGAGCATGGTAGAGGAGCTGGAGCATGAGGAGTGTGATAGAGGAGCTGGAGCATGAGGAGTGTGGTAGAGGAGCTGGAGTATGAGTGGTAGAGGAGCTGGAGCATGAGGAGTGTGGTAGAGGAGCCGGAGCATGAGGAGTGAGGTAGAGGAGCCGGTGCATGAGGAGTGTGGTAGAGGAGCTGGAGTATGAGTGGTAGAGGAGCTGGAGCATGAGGAGTGTGGTAGAGGAGCTGGAGCATAAGGAGTGTGGTAGTGGAGCTGAAGCATGAGGAGTGTGGTAGAGGAGCCGGAGCATGAGGAGTGTGGTAGAGGAGCTGGAGCATGAGGAGTGTGGTAGAGGAGCTGGAGCATGAGGAGTGTGGTAGAGGAGCTGGAGCATGAGGAGTATGGTAGAGGAGCTGGAGCATGAGGAGTGTGGTAGAGGAGCTGGAGCATGACGAGTGTGGTAGAGGAGCTGGAGCATGAGGAGTGTGGTAGAGGAGCTGGAGCATGACGAGTGTGGTAGAGGTGCTGGAGCATGAGGAGTGTGGTAGAGGAGCTGGAGCATGAGGAGCATGGTAGAGGAGCTGGAGCATGAGGAGTGTGGTAGAGGAGCTGGGGCATGAGGAGTGTGGTAGAAGAGCTGGAGCATGAGGAGTGTGGTAGAGGAGCTGGAGCATGAGGAGTGTGGTAGAGAAGCTGGAGCATGAGGAGTGTGGTAGAGGAGCTGGAGCATGAGGAGTGTGGTAGAGGAGCTGGAGCATGAGGAGTGTGGTAGAGGAGCTGGAGCATGAGGAGTGTGGTAGAGGAGCTGGAGCATGAGGAGCATGATAGAGGAGTTGGAGCATGAGGAGTGTGGTAGAGGAGCTGGAGCATGAGGAGTGTGGTATAGGAGCTGGAGCATGAGTGTGGTAGAGGAGCTGGAGCATGAGGAGTGTGGTAGAGGAGCCGGAGCATGAGCAGTGTGGTAGAGGAGCTGGAGCATGAGGAGTGTGGTAGAGGAGCCGGAGCATGAGGAGTGTGGTAGAGGAGCTGGAGCATGAGGAGTGTGGTAGAGGAGCTGGAGCATGAGGAGGGTGGTAGAGGAGCTGGAGCATGACGAGTGTGGTAGAGGAGCTGGAGCATGAGGAGTGTGGTAGAGGAGCTGGAGCATGAGGAGTGTGGTAGAGGAGCTGGAGCATGAGGAGTGTGGTAAAGGAGCTGGAGCATGAGTGTGGTAGAGGAGCTAGAGCATGAGGAGTGTAGTACAGGAGCTGGAGCATGAGGAGTGTGGTAGAGGAGCTGGAGCATGAGGAGTGTGGTAGAGGAGCTGGAGCATGAGGAGTGTGGTAGAGGAGCTGGAGCATGAGTGTGGTAGAGGAGCTAGAGCATGAGGAGTGTAGTACAGGAGCTGGAGCATGAGGAGTATGGGAGAGGAGCTGGAGCATGAGGAGTATGGTAGAGGAGCTGGAGCATGAGGAGTGTGGTAGAGGAGCTGGAGCATGAGGAGTGTGGTAGAGGAGCTGGAGCATGAGGAGTTTGGTAGAGGAGCTGGAGCATGAGGAGTGTGGTAGAGGAGCTGGAGCATGAGGAGTGTGGTAGAGGAGCTGGAGCATGACGAGTGTGGTAGAGGAGCTGGAGCATGAGGAGTGTGGTAGAGGAGCTGGAGCATGAGGAGCATCGTAGAGGAGCTGGAGCATGCGGAGTGTGGTAGAGGAGCTGGAGCATGAGGAGTGTGGTAGAGGAGCTGGAGCATGAGGAGTGTGGTAGAGGAGCTGGAGCATGAGGAGTGTGGTAGAGGAGCTGGAGCATGAGGAGTGTGGTAGAGGAGCTGGAGCATGAGGAGCATCGTAGAGGAGCTGGAGCATGAGGAGTGTGGTAGAGGAGCTGGAGCATGAGGAGTGTGGTAGAGGAGCTGGAGCATGAGGAGTGTGGTAGAGGAGCTGGAGCATGAGGAGTGTGGTAGAGGAGCTGGAGCATGAGGAGTGTGGTAGAGGAGCTGGAGCATGAGGAGTGTGGTAGAGGAGCTGCTGCATGAGGAGTGTGGTAGAGGAGCTGGAGCATGAGGAGTGTTGTAGAGGAGCTGGAGCATGAGGAGCATGGCAGAGGAGCTGGAGCATGAGGAGTGTGGTAGAGGAGCTGGAGCATGACGAGTGTGGTAGAGGAGCTGGAGCATGAGGAGTGTGGTAGAGGAGCTGGAGCATGACGAGTGTGGTAGAGGAGCTGGAGAATGAGGAGTGTGGTAGAAGAGCTGGAGCATGAGGAGTGTGGTAGAAGAGCTGGAGCATGAGGAGTGTGGTAGAGAAGCTGGAGCATGAGGAGTGTGGTAGAGGAGCTGGAGCATGAGTGGTAGAGGAGCTGGAGCATGAGGAGTGTGGTAGAGGAGCTGGAGCATGAGGAGTGTGGTAGAGGAGCTGGAGCATGAGGAGTGTGGTAGAGGAGCCGGAGCCAGAAGAGCATGGTAGAGGAGCCGGAGCATGAAGAGCATGGTAGAGGAGCTGGAGCATGAGGAGTGTGGTAGAGGAGCTGGAACATGAGTGGTAGAGGAGCCGGAGCATGAGTATAACGTGGTAGAGGAGCTGGAGCATGAGCAGTGTGGTAGAGGAGCTGGAGCATGAGTGTGGTAGAGGATCTGGAGCATGAGGAGTGTAGTACAGGAGCTGGAGCATGAGGAGTATGGTAGAGGAGCTGGAGCATGAGGAGTGTGGTAGAGGAGCTGGAGCATGAGGAGTGTGGTAGAGGAGCTGGAGCATGAGGAGTGTGGTAGAGGAGCTGGAGCATGAGGAGTGTGGTAGTGGAGCTGGAGCATGAGGAGTGTGGTAGAGGAGCCGGAGCATGAGGAGTGTTGTAGAGGAGCTGGAGCATGAGGAGTGTGGTAGAGGAGCTGGAGCATGAGGAGTGTGGTAGAGGAGCTGGAGCATGAGGAGTGTGGTAGAGGAGCTGGAGCATGAGGAGTGTGGTAGAGGAGCTGGAGCATGACGAGTGTGGTAGAGGAGCTGGAGCATGAGGAGTGTGGTAGAGGAGCTGGAGCATGACGAGTGTGGTAGAGGAGCTGGAGCATGAGGGGTGTGGTAGAGGAGCTGGAGCATGAGGAGCATGGTAGAGGAGCTGGAGCATGAGGAGTGTGGTAGAGGAGCTGGAGCATGAGGAGTGTGGTAGAAGAGCTGGAGCATGAGGAGTGTGGTAGAGGAGCTGGAGCATGAGGAGTGTGGTAGAGGAGCTGGAGCATGAGGAGTGTGGTAGAGGAGCTGGAGCATGAGGAGTGTGGTAGAGGAGCTGGAGCATGAGGAGCATGGTAGAGGAGCTGGAGCATGAGGAGTGTGGTAGAGGAGCTGGAGCATGAGGAGTGTGGTATAGGAGCTGGAGCATGAGTGTGGTAGAGGAGCAGGAGCATGAGGAGTGTGGTAGAGGAGCCGGAGCATGAGGAGTGTGGTAGAGGAGCTGGAGCATGAGGAGTGTGGTAGAGGAGCCGGAGCATGAGGAGTGTGGTAGAGGAGCTGGAGCATGAGGAGTGTGGTAGAGGAGCTGGAGCATGAGGAGGGTGGTAGAGTAGCTGGAGCATGAGGAGTGTGGTAGATGAGCTGGAGCATGAGGAGTGTGGTAGAGGAGCTGGAGCATGAGGAGTGTGGTAGAGGAGCTGGAGAATGAGGAGTGTGGTAGAAGAGCTGGAGCATGAGGAGTGTGGTAGAAGAGCTGGAGCATGAGTGGTAGAGGAGCTGGAGCATGAGGAGTGTGGTAGAAGAGCTGGAGCATGAGTGGTAGAGAAGCTGGAGCATGAGGAGTGTGGTAGAGGAGCGGGAGCATGAGGAGTGTGGTAGAGGAGCTGGAGCATGAGGAGTGTGGTAGAGAAGCTGGAGCATGAGGAGTGTGGTAGAAGAGCTTGAGCATGAGTGGTAGAGGAGCTGGAGCATGAGGAGTGTGGTAGAGGAGCCGGAGCAAGAGGAGTGTGGTAGAGGAGCCGGTGCATGAGGAGTGTGGTAGAGGAGCTGGAGCATGAGGAGCATGGTAGAGGAGCTGGAGCATGAGGAGTGTGATAGAGGAACTGGAGCATGAGGAGTGTGGTAGAGGAGCTGGAGTATGAGTGGTAGAGGAGCTGGAGCATGAGGAGTGTGGTAGAGGAGAAGGAGCATGAGGAGTGTGGTAGAGGAGCCGGTGCATGAGGAGTGTGGTAGAGGAGCTGGAGTATGAGTGGTAGAGGAGCTGGAGCATGAGGAGTGTGGTAGAGGAGCTGGAGCATAAGGAGTGTGGTAGTGGAGCTGAAGCATGAGGAGTGTGGTAGAGGAGCCGGAGCATGAGGAGTGTGGTAGAGGAGCTGGAGCATGAGGAGTGTGGTAGAGGAGCTGGAGCATGAGGAGTGTGGTAGAGGAGCTGGAGCATGAGGAGTGTGGTAGAGGAGCTGGAGCATGAGGAGTGTGGTAGAGGAGCTGGAGCATGACGAGTGTGGTAGAGGAGCTGGAGCATGAGGTAGGTGTGGTAGAGGAGCTGGAGCATGACGAGTGTGGTAGAGGTGCTGGAGCATGAGGAGTGTGGTAGAGGAGCTGGAGCATGAGGAGCATGGTAGAGGAGCTGGAGCATGAGGAGTGTGGTAGAGGAGCTGGGGCATGAGGAGTGTGGTAGAAGAGCTGGAGCATGAGGAGTGTGGTAGAGGAGCTGGAGCATGAGGAGTGTGGTAGAGAAGCTGGAGCATGAGGAGTGTGGTAGAGGAGCTGGAGCATGAGGAGTGTGGTAGAGGAGCTGGAGCATGAGGAGTGTGGTAGAGGAGCTGGAGCATGAGGAGTGTGGTAGAGGAGCTGGAGCATGAGGAGCATGATAGAGAAGCTGGAGCATGAGGAGTGTGGTAGAGGAGCTGGAGCATGAGGAGTGTGGTATAGGAGCTGGAGCATGAGTGTGGTAGAGGAGCTGGAGCATGAGGAGTGTGGTAGAGGAGCCGGAGCATGAGCAGTGTGGTAGAGGAGCTGGAGCATGAGGAGTGTGGTAGAGGAGCCGGAGCATGAGGAGTGTGGTAGAGGAGCTGGAGCATGAGGAGTGTGGTAGAGGAGCTGGAGCATGAGGAGGGTGGTAGAGGAGCTGGAGCATGACGAGTGTGGTAGAGGAGCTGGAGCATGAGGAGTGTGGTAGAGGAGCTGGAGCATGAGGAGTGTGGTAGAGGAGCTGGAGCATGAGGAGTGTGGTAAAGGAGCTGGAGCATGAGTGTGGTAGAGGAGCTAGAGCATGAGGAGTGTAGTACAGGAGCTGGAGCATGAGGAGTGTGGTAGAGGAGCTGGAGCATGAGGAGTGTGGTAGAGGAGCTGGAGCATGAGGAGTGTGGTAGAGGAGCTGGAGCATGAGTGTGGTAGAGGAGCTAGAGCATGAGGAGTGTAGTACAGGAGCTGGAGCATGAGGAGTATGGGAGAGGAGCTGGAGCATGAGGAGTATGGTAGAGGAGCTGGAGCATGAGGAGTGTGGTAGAGGAGCTGGAGCATGAGGAGTGTGGTAGAGGAGCTGGAGCATGAGGAGTGTGGTAGAGGAGCTGGAGCATGAGGAGTGTGGTAGAGGAGCTGGAGCATGAGGAGTGTGGTAGAGGAGCTGGAGCATGAGGAGTGTGGTAGAGGAGCTGGAGCATGAGGAGTGTGGTAGAGGAGCTGGAGCATGAGGAGCATCGTAGAGGAGCTGGAGCATGAGGAGTGTGGTAGAGGAGCTGGAGCATGAGGAGTGTGGTAGAGGAGCTGGAGCATGAGGAGTGTGGTAGAGGAGCTGGAGCATGAGGAGTGTGGTAGAGGAGCTGGAGCATGAGGAGTGTGGTAGAGGAGCTGGAACATGAGGAGTGTGGTAGAGGAGCTGCTGCATGAGGAGTGTGGTAGAGGAGCTGGAGCATGAGGAGTGTTGTAGAGGAGCTGGAGCATGAGGAGCATGGTAGAGGAGCTGGAGCATGAGGAGTGTGGTAGAGGAGCTGGAGCATGAGGAGTGTGGTAGAGGAGCTGGAGCATGACGAGTGTGGTAGAGGAGCTGGAGCATGAGGAGTGTGGTAGAGGAGCTGGAGCATGACGAGTGTGGTAGAGGAGCTGGAGCATGAGGAGTGTGGTAGAGGAGCCGGAGCATGAGGAGTGTGGTAGAGGAGCTGGAGCATGACGAGTGTGGTAGAGTAGCCGGAGCATGAGGAGTGTGGTAGAGGAGCTGGAGCATGAGGAGTGTGGTAGAGGAGCTGGAGCATGAGGAGTGTGGTAGAGGAGCTGGAGCATGAGGAGTGTGGTAGAGGAGCTGGAGCATGAGGAGTGTGGTAGAGGAGCTGGAGCATGACGAGTGTGGTAGAGGAGCTGGAGAATGAGAAGTGTGGTAGAAGAGCTGGAGCATGAGGAGTGTGGTAGAAGAGCTGGAGCATGAGTGGTAGAGGAGCTGGAGCATGAGGAGTGTGGTAGAAGAGCTGGAGCATGAGGAGTGTGGTAGAGGAGCGGGAGCATGAGGAGTGTGGTAGAGGAGCTGGAGCATGAGGAGTGTGGTAGAGAAGCTGGAGCATGAGTGTGATAGAGGAGCCGGAGCATGAGGAGTGTGGTAGAAGAGCTGGAGAATGAGGAGTGTGGTAGAAGAGCTGGAGCATGAGGAGTGTGGTAGAAGAGCTGGAGCATGAGTGGTAGAGGAGCTGGAGCATGAGGAGTGTGGTAGAAGAGCTGGAGCATGAGTGGTAGAGGAGCTGAAGCATGAGGAGTGTGATAGAGGAGCGGGAGCATGAGGAGTGTGGTAGAGGAGCTGGAGCATGAGGAGTGTGGTAGAGAAGCTGGAGCATGAGGAGTGTGGTAGAAGAGCTGGAGCATGAGGAGTGTGGTAGAAGAGCTGGAGCATGAGGAGTGTGGTAGAGGAGCTGGAGCATGAGTGTGATAGAGGAGCCGGAGCATGAGGAGTGTGGTAGAGGAGCTGGAGCATGAGGAGTGTGATAGAGGAGCTGGAGCATGAGGAGTGTGGTAGAAGAGCTGGAGCATGAGGAGTGTGGTAGAGGAGCTGGAGCATGAGTGGTAGAGGAGCTGGAGCACGAGGAGTGTGGTAGAAGAGCTGGAGCATGAGGAGTGTGGTAGAGGAGCTGGAGCATGAGTGGCAGAGGAGCTGGAGCATGAGGAGTGTGATAGAGGAGCTGGAGCATGAGTGTGGTAGAGGAGCCGGAGCATGAGAAGTGTGGTAGAGAAGCTGGAGCATGAGAAGCATGGCAGAGGAGCTGGAGCATGAGGAGTGTGGTAGAGGAGCTGGAGCATGACGAGTGTGGTAGAGGAGCTGGAGCATGAGGAGTGTGGTAGAGGAGCTGGAGCATGACGAGTGTGGTAAAGGAGCTGGAGAATGAGGAGTGTGGTAGAAGAGCTGGAGCATGAGGAGTGTGGTAGAAGAGCTGGAGCATGAGGAGTGTGGTAGAGAAGCTGGAGCATGAGGAGTGTGGTAGAGGAGCTGGAGCATGAGTGGTAGAGGAGCTGGAGCATGAGGAGTGTGGTAGAGGAGCTGGAGCATGAGGAGTGTGGTAGAGGAGCTGGAGCATGAGGAGTGTGGTAGAGGAGCCGGAGGCAGAAGAGCATGGTAGAGGAGCCGGAGCATGAAGAGCATGGTTGAGGAGCTGGAGCATGAGGAGTGTGGTAGAAGAGCTGGAGCATGAGGAGCATGGTAGAGGAGCTGGAGCATGAGGAGTGTGGTAGAGGAGCAGGAACATGAGTGGTAGAGGAGCCGGAGCATGAGTATAACGTGGTAGAGGAGCTGGAGCATGAGGAGTGTGGTAGAGGAGCTGGAGCATGAGGAGTGTGGTAGAGGAGCTGGAGCATGAGGAGTGTGGTAGAGGAGCTGGAGCATGAGGAGTGTGGTAGAGGAGCTGGAGCATGAGGAGTGTGGTAGAGGAGCTGGAGCATGAGGAGCATGGTAGAGGAGCTGGAGCATGAGGAGTGTGGTAGAGGAGCTGGAGCATGAGGAGTGTGGTATAGGAGCTGGAGCATGAGTGTGGTAGAGGAGCAGGAGCATGAGGAGTGTGGTAGAGGAGCCGGAGCATGAGGAGTGTGGTAGAGGAGCTGGAGCATGAGGAGTGTGGTAGAGGAGCCGGAGCATGAAGAGTGTGGTAGAGGAGCTGGAGCATGAGGAGTGTGGTAGAGGAGCTGGAGCATGAGGAGGGTGGTAGAGGAGCTGGAGCATGAGGAGTGTGGTAGAGGAGCTGGAGCATGAGGAGTGTGGTAGAGGAGCTGGAGCATGAGGAGTGTGGTAGAGGAGCTGGAGCATGAGGAGCATGGTAGAGGAGCTGGAGCATGAGGAGTGTGGTAGAGGAGCTGGAGCATGAGGAGTGTGGTATAGGAGCTGGAGCATGAGTGTGGTAGAGGAGCAGGAGCATGAGGAGTGTGGTAGAGGAGCCGGAGCATGAGGAGTGTGGTAGAGGAGCTGGAGCATGAGGAGTGTGGTAGAGGAGCCGGAGCATGAGGAGTGTGGTAGAGGAGCTGGAGCATGAGGAGTGTGGTAGAGGAGCTGGAGCATGAGGAGGGTGGTAGAGGAGCTGGAGCATGAGGAGTGTGGTAGAGGAGCTGGAGCATGAGGAGTGTGGTAGAGGAGCTGGAGCATGAGGAGTGTGGTAGAGGAGCTGGAGAATGAGGAGTGTGGTAGAAGAGCTGGAGCATGAGGAGTGTGGTAGAAGAGCTGGAGCATGAGTGGTAGAGGAGCTGGAGCATGAGGAGTGTGGTAGAAGAGCTGGAGCATGAGTGGTAGAGAAGCTGGAGCATGAGGAGTGTGGTAGAGGAGCGGGAGCATGAGGAGTGTGGTAGAGGAGCTGGAGCATGAGGAGTGTGGTAGAGAAGCTGGAGCATGAGGAGTGTGGTAGAAGAGCTGGAGCATGAGTGGTAGAGGAGCTGGAGCATGAGGAGTGTGGTAGAGGAGCCGGAGCATGAGGAGTGTGGTAGAGGAGCCGGTGCATGAGGAGTGTGGTAGAGGAGCTGGAGCATGAGGAGCATGGTAGAGGAGCTGGAGCATGAGGAGTGTGATAGAGGAGCTGGAGCATGAGGAGTGTGGTAGAGGAGCTGGAGTATGAGTGGTAGAGGAGCTGGAGCATGAGGAGTGTGGTAGAGGAGCCGGAGCATGAGGAGTGTGGTAGAGGAGCCGGTGCATGAGGAGTGTGGTAGAGGAGCTGGAGTATGAGTGGTAGAGGAGCTGGAGCATGAGGAGTGTGGTAGAGGAGCTGGAGCATGAGGAGTGTGGTAGTGGAGCTGAAGCATGAGGAGTGTGGTAGAGGAGCCGGAGCATGAGGAGTGTGGTAGAGGAGCTGGAGCATGAGGAGTGTGGTAGAGGAGCTGGAGCATGAGGAGTGTGGTAGAGGAGCTGGAGCATGAGGAGTGTGGTAGAGGAGCTGGAGCATGACGAGTGTGGTAGAGGAGCTGGAGCATGAGGAGTGTGGTAGAGGAGCTGGAGCATGACGAGTGTGGTAGAGGAGCTGGAGCATGAGGAGTGTGGTAGAGGAGCTGGAGCATGAGGAGCATGGTAGAGGAGCTGGAGCATGAGGAGTGTGGTAGAGGAGCTGGGGCATGAGGAGTGTGGTAGAAGAGCTGGAGCATGAGGAGTGTGGTAGAGGAGCTGGAGCATGAGGAGTGTGGTAAAGGAGCTGGAGCATGAGGAGTGTGGTAGAGGAGCTGGAGCATGAGGAGTGTGGTAGAGGAGCTGGAGCATGAGGAGTGTGGTGAAGGAGCTGGAGCATGAGGAGTGTGGTAGAGGAGCTGGAGCATGAGGAGCATGATAGAGGAGCTGGAGCATGAGGAGTGTGGTAGAGGAGCTGGAGCATGAGGAGTGTGGTATAGGAGCTGGAGCATGAGTGTGGTAGAGGAGCTGGAGCATGAGGAGTGTGGTAGAGGAGCCGGAGCATGAGGAGTGTGGTAGAGGAGCTGGAGCATGAGGAGTGTGGTAGAAGAGCCGGAGCATGAGGAGTGTGGTAGAGGAGCTGGAGCATGAGGAGTGTGGTAGAGGAGCTGGAGCATGAGGAGGGTGGTAGAGGAGCTGGAGCATGACGAGTGTGGTAGAGGAGCTGGAGCATGAGGAGTGTGGTAGAGGAGCTGGAGCATGAGGAGTGTGGTAGAGGAGCTGGAGCATGAGGAGTGTGGTAAAGGAGCTGGAGCATGAGTGTGGTACAGGAGCTAGAGCATGAGGAGTGTAGTACAGGAGCTGGAGCATGAGGAGTGTGGTAGAGGAGCTGGAGCATGAGGAGTGTGGTAGAGGAGCTGGAGCATGAGGAGTGTGGTAGAGGAGCTGGAGCATGAGTGTGGTAGAAGAGCTAGAGCATGAGGAGTGTAGTACAGGAGCTGGAGCATGAGGAGTATGGGAGACGAGCTGGAGCATGAGGAGTATGGTAGAGGAGCTGGAGCATGAGGAGTGTGGTAGAGGAGCTGGAGCATGAGGAGTGTGGTAGAGGAGCTGGAGCATGAGGAGTTTGGTAGAGGAGCTGGAGCATGAGGAGTGTGGTAGAGGAGCTGGAGCATGAGGAGTGTGGTAGAGGAGCTGGAGCATGACGAGTGTGGTAGAGGAGCTGGAGCATGAGGAGTGTGGTAGAGGAGCTGGAGCATGAGGAGCATCGTAGAGGAGCTGGAGCATGAGGAGTGTGGTAGAGGAGCTGGAGCATGAGGAGTGTGGTAGAAGAGCTGGAGCATGAGGAGTGTGGTAGAGGAGCTGGAGCATGAGGAGTGTGGTAGAGGAGCTGGAGCATGAGGAGTGTGGTAGAGGAGCTGGAGCATGAGGAGTGTGGTAGAGGAGCTGCAGCATGAGGAGTGTGGTAGAGGAGCTGGAGCATGAGGAGTGTGGTAGAGGAGCTGGAGCATGAGGAGCATGGTAGAGGAGCTGGAGCATGAGGAGTGTGGTAGAGGAGCTGGAGCATGAGGAGTGTGGTAGAGGAGCTGGAGCATGACGAGTGTGGTAGAGGAGCTGGAGCATGAGGAGTGTGGTAGAGGAGCCGGAGCATGAGGAGTGTGGTAGAGGAGCTGGAGCATGACGAGTGTGGTAGAGGAGCCGGAGCATGAGGAGTGTGGTAGAGGAGCTGGAGCTTGAGGAGTGTGGTAGAGGAGCTGGAGCATGAGGAGTGTGGTAGAGGAGCTGGAGCATGACGAGTGTGGTAGAGGAGCTGGAGCATGAGGAGTGTGGTAGAGGAGCTGGAGCATGACGAGTGTGGTAGAGGAGCTGGAGAATGAGAAGTGTGGTAGAAGAGCTGGAGCATGAAGAGTGTGGTAGAAGAGCTGGAGCATGAGTGGTAGAGGAGCTGGAGCATGAGGAGTGTGGTAGAAGAGCTGGAGCATGAGGAGTGTGGTAGAGGAGCGGGAGCATGAGGAGTGTGGTAGAGGAGCTGGAGCATGAGGAGTGTGGTAGAGAAGCTGGAGCATGAGTGTGATAGAGGAGCCGGAGCATGAGGAGTGTGGTAGAAGAGCTGGAAAATGAGGAGTGTGGTAGAAGAGCTGGAGCATGAGGAGTGTGGTAGAAGAGCTGGAGCATGAGTGGTAGAGGAGCTGGAGCATGAGGAGTGTGGCAGAAGAGCTGGAGCATGAGTGGTAGAGGAGCTGCAGCATGAGGAGTGTGGTAGAGGAGCGGGAGCATGAGGAGTGTGGTAGAGGAGCTGGAGCATGAGGAGTGTGGTAGAGAAGCTGGAGCATGAGGAGTGTGGTAGAAGAGCTGGAGCATGAGGAGTGTGGTAGAAGAGCTGGAGCATGAGGAGTGTGGTAGAGGAGCTGGAGCATGAGTGTGATAGAGGAGCCGGAGCATGAGGAGTGTGGTAGAGGAGCTGGAGCATGAGGAGTGTGATAGAGGAGCTGGAGCATGAGGAGTGTGGTAGAGGAGCTGGAGCATGACGAGTGTGGTAGAGGAGCTGGAGCATGAGTGGTAGAGGAGCTGGAGCATGAGGAGTGTGGTAGAAGAGCTGGAGCATGAGGAGTGTGGTAGAGGAGCTGGAGCATGAGTGGCAGAGGAGCTGGAGCATGAGGAGTGTGATAGAGGAGCTGGAGCATGAGTGTGGTAGAGGAGCCGGAGCATGAGAAGTGTGGTAGAGAAGCTGGAGCATGAGAAGCATGGCAGAGGAGCTGGAGCATGAGGAGTGTGGTAGAGGAGCTGGAGCATGACGAGTGTGGTAGAGGAGCTGGAGCATGAGGAGTGTGGTAGAGGAGCTGGAGCATGACGAGTGTGGTAGAGGAGCTGGAGAATGAGGAGTGTGGTAGAAGAGCTGGAGCATGAGGAGTGTGGTAGAAGAGCTGGAGCATGAGGAGTGTGGTAGAGAAGCTGGAGCATGAGGAGTGTGGTAGAGGAGCTGGAGCATGAGTGGTAGAGGAGCTGGAGCATGAGGAGTGTGGTAGAGGAGCTGGAGCATGAGTGGTAGAGGAGCTGGAGCATGAGGAGTGTGGTAGAGGAGCTGGAGCATGAGGAGTGTGGTAGAGGAGCTGGAGCATGAGGAGTGTGGTAGAGGAGCCGGAGGCAGAAGAGCATGGTAGAGGAGCCGGAGCATGAAGAGCATGGTAGAGGAGCTGGAGCATGAGGAGTGTGGTAGAAGAGCTGGAGCATGAGGAGCATGGTAGAGGAGCTGGAGCATGAGGAGTGTGGTAGAGGAGCAGGAACATGAGTGGTAGAGGAGCCGGAGCATGAGTATAACGTGGTAGAGGAGCTGGAGCATGAGGAGTGTGGTAGAGGAGCTGAAGCATGAAGAGTGTGGTAGAGGAGCTGGAGCATGAGTGTAGTAGAGGATCTGGAGCATGAGGAGTGTAGTACAGGAGCTGGAGCATGAGGAGTATGGTAGAGGAGCTGGAGCATGAGGAGTGTGGTAGAGGAGCTGGAGCATGAGGAGTGTGGTAGAGGAGCTGGAGCATGAGGAGTGTGGTAGAGGAGCTGGAGCATGAGGAGTGTGGTAGTGGAGCTGGAGCATGAGGAGTGTGGTAGAGGAGCCGGAGCATGAGGAGTGTGGTAGAGGAGCTGGAGCATGAGGAGTGTGGTAGAGGAGCTGGAGCATGAGGAGTGTGGTAGAGGAGCTGGAGCATGAGGAGCATGGTAGAGGAGCTGGAGCATGAGGAGTGTGGTAGAGGAGCTGGGCATGAGGAGTGTGGTAGAGGAGCTGGAGCATGAGGAGTGTGGTAGAGGAGCTGGAGCATGAGGAGTGTGGTAGAGGAGCTGGAGCATGAGGAGTGTGGTAGAGGAGCTGGAGCATGAGGAGTGTGGTAGAGGAGCTGGAGCATGAGGAGTGTGGTAGAGGAGCTGGAGCATGAGGAGTGTGGTAGAGGAGCTGGAGCATGAGGAGTGTGGTAGAGGAGCTGGAGCATGAGGAGTGTGGTAGAGGAGCTGGAGCATGAGGAGCATGGTAGAGGAGCTGGAGCATGAGGAGTGTGGTAGAGGAGCTGGAGCATGAGGAGTGTGGTATAGGAGCTGGAGCATGAGTGTGGTAGAGGAGCTGGAGCATGAGGAGTGTGGTAGAGGAGCCGGAGCATGAGGAGTGTGGTAGAGGAGCTGGAGCATGAGGAGTGTGGTAGAGGAGCCGGAGCATGAGGAGTGTGGTAGAGGAGCTGGAGCATGAGGAGTGTGGTAGAGGAGCTGGAGCATGAGGAGGGTGGTAGAGGAGCTGGAGCATGACGAGTGTGGTAGAGGAGCTGGAGCATGAGGAGTGTGGTAGAGGAGCTGGAGCATGAGGAGTGTGGTAGAGGAGCTGGAGAATGAGGAGTGTGGTAGTTGAGCTGGAGCATGAGGAGTGTGGTAGAAGAGCTGGAGCATGAGTGGTAGAGGAGCTGGAGCATGAGGAGTGTGGTAGAAGAGCTGGAGCATGAGTGGTAGAGAAGCTGGAGCATGAGGAGTGTGGTAGAGGAGCGGGAGCATGAGGAGTGTGGTAGAGGAGCTGGAGCATGAGGAGTGTGGTAGAGAAGCTGGAGCATGAGGAGTGTGGTAGAAGAGCTGGAGCATGAGGAGTGTGGTAGAAGAGCTGGAGCATGAGTGGTAGAGGAGCTGGAGCATGAGGAGTGTGGTAGAGGAGCCGGAGCATGAGGAGTGTGGTAGAGGAGCCGGTGCATGAGGAGTGTTGTAGAGGAGCTGGAGCATGAGGAGCATGGTAGAGGAGCTGGAGCCTGAGGAGTGTGATAGAGGAGCTGGAGCATGAGGAGTGTGGTAGAGGAGCTGGAGTATGAGTGGTAGAGGAGCTGGAGCATGAGGAGTGTGGTAGAGGAGCCGGAGCATGAGGAGTGTGGTAGAGGAGCCGGTGCATGAGGAGTGTGGTAGAGGAGCTGGAGCATGAAGAGTGTGGTAGAGGAGCTGGAGCATGAGGAGTGTGATAGAGGAGCTGGAGCATGAGGAGTGTGGTAGAGGAGCTGGAGTATGAGTGGTAGAGGAGCTGGAGCATGAGGAGTGTGGTAGAGGAGCCGGAGCATGAGGAGTGTGGTAGAGGAGCCGGTGCATGAGGAGTGTGGTAGAGGAGCTGGAGCATGAAGAGTGTGGTAGAAGTGCTGGAGCATGAGGAGTGTGGTAGAGGAGCTGGAGCATGAGTGGTAGAGGAGCTGGAGCATGAGGAGTGTGGTAGAGGAGCCGGAGCATGAGGAGTGTGGTAGAGGAGCCGGTGCATGAGGAGTGTGGTAGAGGAGCTGGAGCATGAGGAGCATGGTAGAGGAGCTGGAGCATGAGGAGTGTGATAGAGGAGCTGGAGCATGAGGAGTGTGGTAGAGGAGCTGGAGCATGAGGAGTGTGGTAGAGGAGCTGGAGCATGAGGAGTGTGGTAGAGGAGCTGGAGCATGAGGAGTGTGGTAGAGGAGCCGGAGCATGAGGAGTGTGGTAGAGGAGCTGGAGCATGAGCATGGTAGAGGAGCCGGAGCATGAGTAACGTGGTAGAGGAGCTGGAGCATGAGGAGTGTAATAGAGGAGCTGGAGCATGAGGAGTGTGGTTGAGGAGCCGGAGAATGGGGAGTGTGGTAGAGAAGCTGGAGCATGAGGAGCATGATAGAGGAGCCGGAGCATGAGTAACGTGGTAGAGGAGCTGGAGCATGAGTGTGATAGAGGAGCTGGAGCATGAGGAGTGTGGTAGAGGAGCTGGAGCATGAGGAGTGTGGTAGAGGAGCTGGAGCATGAGGAGTGTGGTAGAGGAGCCGGAGCATGAGTAACGTGGTAGAGGAGCTGGAGCATGAGGAGTGTGATAGAGGAGCTGGAGCATGAGGAGTGTGGTTGAGGAGCCGGAGCATGAGAAGCATGGCAGAGGAGCTGGAGCATGAGGAGTGTGGTAGAGGAGCTGGAGCATGAGTGGTAGAGGAGCTGGAGCATGAGGAGTGTGGTAGAAGAGCTGGAGCATGAGGAGTGTGGTAGAGGAGCTGGAGCATGAGTGGCAGAGGAGCTGGAGCATGAGGAGTGTGATAGAGGAGCTGGAGCATGAGTGTGGTAGAGGAGCCGGAGCATGAGAAGTGTGGTAGAGAAGCTGGAGCATGAGAAGCATGGCAGAGGAGCTGGAGCATGAGGAGTGTGGTAGAGGAGCTGGAGCATGACGAGTGTGGTAGAGGAGCTGGAGCATGAGGAGTGTGGTAGAGGAGCTGGAGCATGACGAGTGTGGTAGAGGAGCTGGAGAATGAGGAGTGTGGTAGAAGAGCTGGAGCATGAGGAGTGTGGTAGAAGAGTTGGAGCATGAGGAGTGTGGTAGAGAAGCTGGAGCATGAGGAGTGTGGTAGAGGAGCTGGAGCATGAGTGGTAGAGGAGCTGGAGCATGAGGAGTGTGGTAGAGGAGCTGGAGCATGAGTGGTAGAGGAGCTGGAGCATGAGGAGTGTGGTAGAGGAGCTGGAGCATGAGGAGTGTGGTAGAGGAGCTGGAGCATGAGGAGTGTGGTAGAGGAGCCGGAGGCAGAAGAGCATGGTAGAGGAGCCGGAGCATGAAGAGCATGGTAGAGGAGCTGGAGCATGAGGAGTGTGGTAGAGGAGCAGGAACATGAGTGGTAGAGGAGCCGGAGCATGAGTATAACGTGGTAGAGGAGCTGGAGCATGAGGAGTGTGGTAGAGGAGCTGGAGCATGAAGAGTGTGGTAGAGGAGCTGGAGCATGAGTGTAGTAGAGGATCTGGAGCATGAGGAGTGTAGTACAGGAGCTGGAGCATGAGGAGTATGGTAGAGGAGCTGGAGCATGAGGAGTGTGGTAGAGGAGCTGGAGCATGAGGAGTGTGGTAGAGGAGCTGGAGCATGAGGAGTGTGGTAGAGGAGCTGGAGCATGAGGAGTGTGGTAGTGGAGCTGGAGCATGAGGAGTGTGGTAGAGGAGCCGGAGCATGAGGAGTGTGGTAGAGGAGCTGGAGCATGAGGAGTGTGGTAGAGGAGCTGGAGCATGAGGAGTGTGGTAGAGGAGCTGGAGCATGAGGAGTGTGGTAGAGGAGCTGGAGCATGAGGAGCATGGTAGAGGAGCTGGAGCATGAGGAGTGTGGTAGAGGAGCTGGGGCATGAGGAGTGTGGTAGAGGAGCTGGAGCATGAGGAGTGTGGTAGAGGAGCTGGAGCATGAGGAGTGTGGTAGAGGAGCTGGAGCATGAGGAGTGTGGTAGAGGAGCTGGAGCATGAGGAGTGTGGTAGAGGAGCTGGAGCATGAGGAGTGTGGTAGAGGAGCTGGAGCATGAGGAGTGTGGTAGAGGAGCTGGAGCATGAGGAGTGTGGTAGAGGAGCTGGAGCATGAGGAGTGTGGTAGAGGAGCTGGAGCATGAGGAGCATGGTAGAGGAGCTGGAGCATGAGGAGTGTGGTAGAGGAGCTGGGGCATGAGGAGTGTGGTAGAAGAGCTGGAGCATGAGGAGTGTGGTAGAGGAGCTGGAGCATGAGGAGTGTGGTAGAGGAGCTGGAGCATGAGGAGTGTGGTAGAGGAGCTGGAGCATGAGGAGTGTGGTAGAGGAGCTGGAGCATGAGGAGTGTGGTAGAGGAGCTGGAGCATGAGGAGTGTGGTAGAGGAGCTGGAGCATGAGGAGCATGGTAGAGGAGCTGGAGCATGAGGAGTGTGGTAGAGGAGCTGGAGCATGAGGAGTGTGGTATAGGAGCTGGAGCATGAGTGTGGTAGAGGAGCTGGAGCATGAGGAGTGTGGTAGAGGAGCCGGAGCATGAGGAGTGTGGTAGAGGAGCTGGAGCATGAGGAGTGTGGTAGAGGAGCCGGAGCATGAGGAGTGTGGTAGAGGAGCTGGAGCATGAGGAGTGTGGTAGAGGAGCTGGAGCATGAGGAGGGTGGTAGAGGAGCTGGAGCATGACGAGTGTGGTAGAAGAGCTGGAGCATGAGGAGTGTGGTAGAGGAGCTGGAGCATGAGGAGTGTGGTAGAGGAGCTGGAGAATGAGGAGTGTGGTAGTTGAGCTGGAGCATGAGGAGTGTGGTAGAAGAGCTGGAGCATGAGTGGTAGAGGAGCTGGAGCATGAGGAGTGTGGTAGAAGAGCTGGAGCATGAGTGGTAGAGAAGCTGGAGCATGAGGAGTGTGGTAGAGGAGCGGGAGCATGAGGAGTGTGGTAGAGGAGCTGGAGCATGAGGAGTGTGGTAGAGAAGCTGGAGCATGAGGAGTGTGGTAGAAGAGCTGGAGCATGAGGAGTGTGGTAGAAGAGCTGGAGCATGAGTGGTAGAGGAGCTGGAGCATGAGGAGTGTGGTAGAGGAGCCGGAGCATGAGGAGTGTGGTAGAGGAGCCGGTGCATGAGGAGTGTTGTAGAGGAGCTGGAGCATGAGGAGCATGGTAGAGGAGCTGGAGCATGAGGAGTGTGATAGAGGAGCTGGAGCATGAGGAGTGTGGTAGAGGAGCTGGAGTATGAGTGGTAGAGGAGCTGGAGCATGAGGAGTGTGGTAGAGGAGCCGGAGCATGAGGAGTGTGGTAGAGGAGCCGGTGCATGAGGAGTGTGGTAGAGGAGCTGGAGCATGAAGAGTGTGGTAGAGGAGCTGGAGCATGAGGAGTGTGATAGAGGAGCTGGAGCATGAGGAGTGTGGTAGAGGAGCTGGAGTATGAGTGGTAGAGGAGCTGGAGCATGAGGAGTGTGGTAGAGGAGCCGGAGCATGAGGAGTGTGGTAGAGGAGCCGGTGCATGAGGAGTGTGGTAGAGGAGCTGGAGCATGAAGAGTGTGGTAGAAGTGCTGGAGCATGAGGAGTGTGGTAGAGGAGCTGGAGCATGAGTGGTAGAGGAGCTGGAGCATGAGGAGTGTGGTAGAGGAGCCGGAGCATGAGGAGTGTGGTAGAGGAGCCGGTGCATGAGGAGTGTGGTAGAGGAGCTGGAGCATGAGGAGCATGGTAGAGGAGCTGGAGCATGAGGAGTGTGATAGAGGAGCTGGAGCATGAGGAGTGTGGTAGAGGAGCTGGAGCATGAGGAGTGTGGTAGAGGAGCTGGAGCATGAGGAGTGTGGTAGAGGAGCTGGAGCATGAGGAGTGTGGTAGAGGAGCCGGAGCATGAGGAGTGTGGTAGAGGAGCTGGAGCATGAGCATGGTAGAGGAGCCGGAGCATGAGTAACGTGGTAGAGGAGCTGGAGCATGAGGAGTGTAATAGAGGAGCTGGAGCATGAGGAGTGTGGTTGAGGAGCCGGAGAATGGGGAGTGTGGTAGAGAAGCTGGAGCATGAGGAGCATGATAGAGGAGCCGGAGCATGAGTAACGTGGTAGAGGAGCTGGAGCATGAGTGTGATAGAGGAGCTGGAGCATGAGGAGTGTGGTAGAGGAGCTGGAGCATGAGGAGTGTGGTAGAGGAGCTGGAGCATGAGGAGTGTGGTAGAGGAGCCGGAGCATGAGTAACGTGGTAGAGGAGCTGGAGCATGAGGAGTGTGATAGAGGAGCTGGAGCATGAGGAGTGTGGTTGAGGAGCCGGAGCATGAGGAGTGTGGTAGAGGAGCTGGAGCAGGAGGAGTGTAGTACAGGAGCTGGAGCATAAGGAGTGTGGTAGAGGAGCTGGAGCATGAGTGGTAGAGGAGCTGGAGTATGAGGAGTGTGGTAGAGGAGCTGGAGCATGAGTGTGGTAGAGGAGCCGGAGCATGAGGAGTGTGGTAGAGGAGCTGGAGCATGAATAGTGTGGTAGAGGTTAGTGTGTCCTAGATGACAGCGAGAGTGCATGGGCGGGGGGGCGGGGGTTGTGTGAAAATCTCCCTAGAGTGCATGTGGGATTTTGTGAAAATCCTGGTCAGGCTTCAGTGCCTCAGGAAACCCTCGTGTGTTCAGCAGAACTCCAGGTTGCAATCCTTTTCCATGTTGTGGCCTGATTGTCTGAGGTGTGTGCATTGGACTACCAAACACATAGGTTGTTAGTGTGATTACTCCCTGTGAATCAAATTAGTATTGATGAGGAGTGCTAAATATACCCCTCGTACTGATTTTTTAGGCTTACGCTAATTTCTTTGTCGTCCTCTGTGCACGAACCTTTGTTTATAGTAGTAGGTCCAATATTGGAGGAGATTTTTATTACGATTTCACATACATGAAGAAATATTTTGGAGTGTTCTTTTTCTCTTGAGTGGCTTTCTGTTCTAATTTACAAGACTTTACAAGAATGTAAAAACATCATTGCTATGGATTCTTATAAACCCAATGTACCTTCCTGTATATAAATAAATAAATGGCATTTCTTCAATGTGGTATGGTTGGTGGACGTATGGTTGATGTGAGGCCTCACCAGGTGACTCTCTGGGTGTTACTGGCATCAGTGAAGTGCCAGAAGCAGAGCTTTCTTTCCTTCACAGTTGAGGGGAGGAACCAGTGGAGCTGGGGGTGCCCAAAGCCTCACAGGGACAACGACTATCCAAAGTGGACCTCTGGGCTCATATTGCTGCTCAGCAACGACAGCAGTGATTCTTGTTGACACTCCCAAGTTGGGTGAGAAAGAACTAAGAAATACTCCCCACCTGTTATGATATGAGGTTATGAACTCCCAACATATATACATATATATTATATATATATATATATTAGTATATTTTGGTAGCAGTCTTTCCTGTAGACATATATTATTAAATATGACCGAAAAAGTAAGATTAATAATTCTAACACGAATTTTCTCAATCTTTCGTACATTACGCTTCACTGTTGGAGGTAAATCAAAAATCACTTCTCCAAAATTCATTTTTATTTCTAGTCTGACGCGACACGGGCGCGTTTCGTAAAACTTATTACATTTTCAAAGACTTCACAAATACACAACTGATTAGAACTTACGTATCTCTGATTTTATATCTACATTTGAGTGAGGTGGGAGGGGTGATGTGGCATTAACACAAGAGAGAACAAGAGGGGATATTAATATGGTATTAAAAGTATCAACACAAGACAGAACAGAAACAATGGGTATTGAATAGAAGTGTTTGTAGAAAGCCTATTGGTCCATATTTCTTGATGCTTCTATATTGGAGCGGAGTCTTGAGGTGGGTAGAATATAGTTGTGCAATAATTGGCTGTTGATTGCTGGTGTTGACTTCTTGATGTGTAGTGCCTCGCAAACGTCAGCGATAGCAGGCGGCTTGACGTTTGCGAGGCACTACACATCAAGAAGTCAACACCAGCAATCAACAGCCAATTATTGCACAACTATATTCTACCCACCTCAAGACTCCGCTCCAATATAGAAGCATCAAGAAATATGGACCAATAGGCTTTCTACAAACACTTCTATTCAATACCCATTGTTTCTGTTCTGTCTTGTGTTGATACTTTTAATACCCTATTAATATCCCCTCTTGTTCTGTCTTGTGTTAATGCCACATCACCCCTCCCACCTCACTCAAATGTAGATATAAAATCAGAGATACGTAAGTTCTAATCAGTTGTGTATTTGTGAAGTCTTTGAAAATGTAATAAGTTTTACGAAACGCGCCCGTGTCGCGTCAGACTAGAAATAAAAATGAATTTTGGAGAAGTGATTTTTGATTTACCTCCAACAGTGAAGCGTAATGTACGAAAGATTGAGAAAATTCGTGTTAGAATTATTAATCTTACTTTTTCGGTCATATTTAATAATATATATATATATATATATATATATATATATATATATATATATATATATATATATATATATATATATATATATATATATATATATTTATAAATATTTCGTACCTAGTAGCCAGAACGCACTTCTCGGCCTAATATGCAAGGCCCGATTTGCCTAATAAGCCAAGTTTTCCTGAATTAATATATTTTCTCTAATTTTTTTCTTAAGAAATGATAAAGCTACCTATTTCATTATGTATGAGGTCAATTTTATTTTATTGGAGTTTAAATTAACGAAGATAACCGAACCTAAATTAACCGAACCTAACCAACCCTACCTAACCTAACCTAACCTATCTTTATAGCTTAGGTTAGGTTAGGTAGCCGAAAAAGTTAGGTTAGGTTAGGTAGTCGAAAAATCATTAATTCATGAAAACTTGGCTTATTAGGCAAATCGGGCCTTGCATAGTAGGCTGAGAAGTGCGTTCTGGCTACTAGGTACGACACACACATATATATATATATATATATATATATATATATATATATATATATGTCGTACCTAGTAGCCAGAACTCACTTCTCAGCCTACTATGCAAGGCCCGATTTGCCTAATAAGCCTAGTTTTCATGAATTAATGTTTTTTCGACTACCTAACCTAACCTAACTTTTTTGGCTACCTAACCTATAAAGATAGGTTAGGTTAGGTTAGGTAGGGTTGGTTAGGTTCGGTCATATATCTACGTTAATTTTAACGCCAATAAAAAAAAATTGACCTCATACATAATGAAATGGGTAGCTTTATCATTTCATAAGAAAAAAATTTGAAAAAATATATTAATTCAGGAAAACTTGGCTTATTAGGCAAATCGGGCCTTGCATAGTAGGCCAAAAAGTGAGTTCTGGCTACTAGGTACGACATATATATATATATATATATATATATATATATATATATATATATATATATATATATATATGTCGTACCTAGTAGCCAGAACTCACTTTTTGGCCTACTATGCAAGGCCCGATTTGCCTAATAAGCCAAGTTTTCCTGAATTAATATATTTTTTCAAATTTTTTTCTTATGAAATGATAAAGCTACCCATTTCATTATGTATGAGGTCAATTTTTTTTTATTGGCGTTAAAATTAACGTAGATATATGACCGAACCTAACCAACCCTACCTAACCTAACCTAACCTATCTTTATAGGTTAGGTAGCCAAAAAAGTTAGGTTAGGTTAGGTAGTCGAAAAAACATTAATTCATGAAAACTAGGCTTATTAGGCAAATCGGGCCTTGCATAGTAGGCTGAGAAGTGAGTTCTGGCTACTAGGTACGACATATATATATATATATATATATATATATATATATATATATATATATATATATATATATATATATATATATATATATATATATATATATATGTGTGTGTGTGTGTGTGTGTGTTAAGAGGGAGTAACCTACAGCATCAATGTAAAACATAGCCTGGCCAAATATCAATAAGTGTCTAGGGGAGTGAAAGGCTAACAAAAAATATTCCAGTTTACTGGGCATTAACATACCAAAAAAAAAGAATACAATCTATAAACTCACACTCAATGATTTATCCAGCTTCTCAAAGCTGGGCATGATCATCAACAGGTCTCAAAACTGCATACAATCAGCACTAGCTGACGCCAGGCTCTATCGTGGCGCAGTGGGACACTAGCGCCTAATATGCTTCTAATACCAATACAGGGTGGTGGTGGTGGTGTCACAACCATTAACAAATGAGGTATGAGGAATCAATATCATATACAGCACAATGGCATCACTTAAGATCCTCAGGTACCCACCTCACTAAGATATATAATAGCACCTATCACCTGGTATAAAGGATGCACAACTGATCCATGGTATACATTACTGCAACATGACAAACATCCTAGCAGTCAAATGACACAAATAAGGTCACAAAACCCGGACCGTAGCGGCAACACATGCGCTCAACTGAGACAATCAAAGAGTGACCGCCCAGAGCCATGTTGGCCGGGAGCAACACTGTATCCACCTCTATGAGTCAGCTGACTACTCTTTCAAATATCTCAAGCTCATATACAGAAATATCTCGATCAAGGACGTGTAAATCATATATCAACAAAATAAAGACTATAATACATAACCTTACATAATAATGCATATCAATAATAATTCAGTACATAAAAGATTATATCATGATATAAAAGTATGTGAACAAAGAATTCATATTGGCAAGACATGGTAACACTGGCGGGAGAGGGGAGGAGGGGTTAAGGGAGGATTTCAAGATGTCTGCCCGCCAGCCATTATACATAAGTATACATGATTACAATATTAAGTATATATATGCAACATGTGAATCAAAACCATATCTATGTGGTATACATCTCACAGTGCCAAAATCTAATTTAATTTTAGAGGACAATGCAATGAACAATAATGAAAGGGAAATTATACAGTATACATGACAGTAATACATCCGAGACCTAAATTTATACATTCTCCATCATAGTTCACATAATATTTCCTATACAGCATTATGTAGCATTCCATAATATAAGCATATACGGATGTTTTTCAAGCTACATCACATTAGGCTACTGCTATTCACTAGACTTCTAATATATATCCACAAATACATGGCAAGGACTTATGGTACAGATATATAATAAACATAGATATATGTGGAATACATTAGCAATACACATTTAATACTAGTGTGTTGTCGAAAAAAGAATAACTACATAAATTAATATTAGTGATACTAGGCTAATCAGCCAAGACATCACTATACAGTTTGAGCACATCATACACCAGCTACAGTATGATCATACTGGTGTATGTGTGGGCATAACACCACCTCACACCCATATGGTAATATCACAACACACCATGGTCCAGTATGGTAATATTACAACACACCATGGTCCAGTATGGTAATATCACAACACACCATAGACCAGTATAGTAATATCACAACACACCATGGTCCAGTATGGTAATATCACAACACACCATGGACCAGTATGGTAATATCACAACACACCATGGTCCAGTATGGTAATATCACAACACACCATGGACCAGTATGGTAATATCACAACACACTATGGTCCAGTATGGTAACATCACAACACACCATGGTCCAGTATGGTAATATCACAACACACCATGGACCAGTATGGTAATATCACAACACACCATGGACCAGTATGGTAATATCACAACACACCATGGACCAGTATGGTAATATCACAACACACCATGGTCCAGTATGGTAACATCACAACACACCATGGACCAGTATGGTAATATCACAACACACTATGGACCAGTATGGTAATATCACAACACACCATGGACCAGTATGGTAATATCACAACACACCATGGACCAGTATGGTAATATCACAACACACCATGGTCCAGTATGGTAACATCACAACACACCATGGACCAGTATGGTAATATCACAACACACCATGGTCCAGTATGGTAATATCACAACACACCATGGACCAGTATGGTAATATCACAACACACCATGGACCAGTATGGTAATATCACAACACACCATGGACCAGTATGGTAATATCACAACACACCATGGACCAGTATGGTAAAATCACAACACACCATGGTCCAGTGTGGTAATATCACAACACACCATGGACCAGTGTGGTAATATCACAACACACCTGAGTGATTGTGAGGTGATGGTGATATAGCAGTGATAGTGAGGCGATATAGCTGTGATAGTGAGGTGATATAGCTGTGATCGTGAGGCGGTATAGCATTAATAGTATAGTGGTGATATAGCAGTGATAGCATAGTGGTGATATAGCAGTGATACTGAGGTGATAGTGATATGACAGTGATGATGATATAACAGTGATGGCGAGGTAGTGGTGCTGTAGCAATGATAGTGATATAACAGTGAATGTAAGGAGGAAGTCTATTAGTGTAAGGTGATAATGCGGTGAAAGTGAAATGATGTTGGTGTAGCAGTGACAGTGTTATGTGATAGTGAGCTGTTGGTGATATAACAGTGACAACAGCTGTCATATAGTGACACCAACAATTTGTTACTCAACATGGTCAGTATATGACCCCAAGTGTGGGGCCTGAGGTGATAGTGAAGCTATAGTGATACAGCTGGGAAGATGGTGATGCAGCCGAGTTTGTCAGGTACATGATACCAAAGATAGTGAAGTAATGATGATATAGTGATAAAAGTCTGTACTTAAATTACATGGGGCATCAAAACACGCAGTCCATGGTGATGCAGGAGTGATGGTGATGGTACAGGGAACTAGAGTGGCAGCACAACACCACAGTAGTGATGGTGATGGTACAGTGAACTAGAGTGGCAGCACAACACCACAGTAGTGATGGTGGTGGTACAGTGAACTAGAGTGGCAGCACAACACCACAGTAGTGATGGTGATGGTACAGTGAACTAGAGTGGCAGCACAACACCACAGTAGTGATGGTGATGGTACAGTGAACTAGAGTGGCAGCACAACACCACAGTAGTGATGGTGATGGTACAGTGAACTAGAGTGGCAGCACCACAACACAGTAGTGATGGTGATGGTACAGGGAACTAGAGTGGCAGCACAACACCACAGTAGTGATGGTGATGGTACAGTGAACTAGAGTGGCAGCACAACACCACAGTAGTGATGGTGGTGGTACAGTGAACTAGAGTGGCAGCACAACACCACAGAAGTGATGGTGGTGGTACAGTGAACTAGAGTGGCAGCAAACCCCACAGTAGTGATGGTGGTGGTACAGTGAACTAGAGTGGCAGCATAACCAACATTAGTGATGGTGGTGGTACAGTGAACTAGAGTAGCAGCACAACACAACAGTAGTGATGGTGGTGGTACAGTGAACTAGAGTGGCAGCACAACACCACAGTAGTGATGGTACAGTGAACTAGAGTGGCAGCACAACACCACAGTAGTGATGGTACAGTGAACTAGAGTGGCAGCACAACACCACAGTAGTGATGGTACAGTGAACTAGAGTGGCAGCACAACACCACAGTAGTGATGGTACAGTGAACTAGAGTGGCAGCACAACACCACAGTAGTGATGGTACAGTGAACTAGAGTGGCAGCACAACACCACAGTAGTGATGGTACAGTGAACTAGAGTGGCAGCACAACACCACAGTAGTGATGGTGGTGGTACAGTGAACTAGAGTGGCAGCACAACACCACAGTAGTGATGGTACAGTGAACTAGAGTGGCAGCACAACACCACAGTAGAGATGGTACAGTGAACTAGAGTGGCAGCACAACACCACAGTAGTGATGGTACAGTGAACTACAGTGGCAGCACAACATCACAGTAGTGATGGTGATGGTACAGTGAACTAGAGTGGCAGCATAACACCACAGTAGTGATGGTGATGGTTCAGTGAACTACAGTGTCAGCACAACACCACAGTAGTGATGGTACAGTGAACTAGAGTGGCAGCACAACACCACAGTAGTGATGGTGATGGTACAGGGAACTAGAGTGGCAGCACAACACCACAGTAGTGATGGTGATGGTACAGTGAACTAGAGTGGCAGCACAACACCACAGTAGTGATGGTGGTGGTACAGTGAACTAGAGTGGCAGCACAACACCACAGAAGTGATGGTGGTGGTACAGTGAACTAGAGTGGCAGCAAACCCCACAGTAGTGATGGTGGTGGTACAGTGAACTAGAGTGGCAGCATAACCAACATTAGTGATGGTGGTGGTACAGTGAACTAGAGTAGCAGCACAACACAACAGTAGTGATGGTGGTGGTACAGTGAACTAGAGTGGAAACACAACACCACAGTAGTGATGGTACAGTGAACTAGAGTGGCAGCACAACACCACAGTAGTGATGGTACAGTGAACTAGAGTGGCAGCACAACACCACAGTAGTGATGGTGGTGGTACAGTGAACTAGAGTGGCAGCATAACACCACAGTAGTGATGGTACAGTGAACTAGAGTGGCAGCACAACACCACAGTAGTGATGGTACAGTGAACTAGAGTAGCAGCACAACACCACAGTAGTGATAATGATGGTGCAGTGAACCAGAGTGGCAGCACAACACCACAGTAGTGATGGTGGTGGTACAGTGAACTAGAGTGGCAGCACAACACCACAGTAGTGATGGTACAGTGAACTAGAGTGGCAGCACAACACCACAGTAGTGATGGTACAGTGAACTAGAGTAGCAGCACAACACCACAGTAGTGATGGTGGTGGTACAGTGAACTAGAGTGGCAGCACAACACCACAGTAGTGATGGTGATGGTACAGTGAACTAGAGTGGCAGCACAACACCACAGTAGTGATGGTGATGGTACAGTGAACTAGAGTGGCAGCACAACACCACAGTAGTGATGGTACAGTGAACTAGAGTGGCAGCACAACACCACAGTAGTGATGGTACAGTGAACTAGAGTGGCAGCACAACACCACAGTAGTGATGGTACAGTGAACTACAGTGTCAGCACAACACCACAGTAGTGATGGTGATGGTACAGTGAACTAGAGTGGCAGCACAACACCACAGTAGTGATGGTGATGGTACAGGGAACTAGAGTGGCAGCACAACACCACAGTAGTGATGGTGATGGTACAGTGAACTAGAGTGGCAGCACAACACCACAGTAGTGATGGTGGTGGTACAGTGAACAAGAGTGGCAGCACAACACCACAGAAGTGATGGTGGTGGTACAGTGAACTAGAGTGGCAGCAAACCCCACAGTAGTGATGGTGGTGGTACAGTGAACTAGAGTGGCAGCATAACCAACATTAGTGATGGTGGTGGTACAGTGAACTAGAGTAGCAGCACAACACAACAGTAGTGATGGTGGTGGTACAGTGAACTAGAGTGGCAGCACAACACCACAGTAGTGATGGTACAGTGAACTAGAGTGGCAGCACAACACCACAGTAGTGATGGTACAGTGAACTAGAGTGGCAGCACAACACCACAGTAGTGATGGTGGTGGTACAGTGAACTAGAGTGGCAGCACAACACCACAGTAGTGATGGTACAGTGAACTAGAGTGGCAGCACAACACCACAGTAGTGATGGTACAGTGAACTAGAGTGGCAGCACAACACCACAGTAGTGATGGTACAGTGAACTAGAGTGGCAGCACAACACCACAGTAGTGATGGTACAGTGAACTACAGTGTCAGCACAACACCACAGTAGTGATGGTGATGGTACAGTGAACTAGAGTGGCAGCACAACACCACAGTAGTGATGGTGATGGTACAGGGAACTAGAGTGGCAGCACAACACCACAGTAGTGATGGTGATGGTACAGTGAACTAGAGTGGCAGCACAACACCACAGTAGTGATGGTGGTGGTACAGTGAACAAGAGTGGCAGCACAACACCACAGAAGTGATGGTGGTGGTACAGTGAACTAGAGTGGCAGCAAACCCCACAGTAGTGATGGTGGTGGTACAGTGAACTAGAGTGGCAGCATAACCAACATTAGTGATGGTGGTGGTACAGTGAACTAGAGTAGCAGCACAACACAACAGTAGTGATGGTGGTGGTACAGTGAACTAGAGTGGCAGCACAACACCACAGTAGTGATGGTACAGTGAACTAGAGTGGCAGCACAACACCACAGTAGTGATGGTACAGTGAACTAGAGTGGCAGCACAACACCACAGTAGTGATGGTACAGTGAACTAGAGTGGCAGCACAACACCACAGTAGTGATGGTACAGTGAACTAGAGTGGCAGCACACCACAGTAGTGATGGTGGTGGTACAGTGAACTAGAGTGGCAGCACAACACCACAGTAGTGATGGTACAGTGAACTAGAGTGGCAGCACAACACCACAGTAGTGATGGTACAGTGAACTAGAGTGGCAGCACAACACCACAGTAGTGATGGTACAGTGAACTAGAGTGGCAGCACAACACCACAGTAGAGATGGTACAGTGAACTAGAGTGGCAGCACAACACCACAGTAGTGATGGTGGTGGTACAGTGAACTAGAGTGGCAGCACAACACCACAGTAGTGATGGTACAGTGAACTAGAGTGGCAGCACAACACCACAGTAGTGATGGTACAGTGAACTAGAGTGGCAGCACAACACCACAGTAGTGATGGTACAGTGAACTACAGTGGCAGCACAACATGACAGTAGTGATGGTGATGGTACAGTGAACTAGAGTGGCAGCATAACACCACAGTAGTGATGGTGATGGTACAGTGAACTACAGTGTCAGCACAACACCACAGTAGTGATGGTGATGGCCCAGTGAACTAGAGTGGCAGCACAACACCACAGTAGTGATGGTGGTGGTACAGTGAACTAGAGTGGCAGCACAACACCACAGTAGTGATGGTACAGTGAACTAGAGTGGCAGCACAACACCACAGTAGTGATGGTACAGTGAACTAGAGTGGCAGCACAACACCACAGTAGTGATGGTACAGTGAACTAGAGTGGCAGCACAACACCACAGTAATGATGGTACAGTGAACTAGAGTGGCAGCACAACACCACAGTAGTGATGGTGGTGGTACAGTGAACTAGAGTGGCAGCACAACACCACAGTAGTGATGGTACAGTGAACTAGAGTGGCAGCACAACACCACAGTAGTGATGGTACAGTGAACTAGAGTGGCAGCACAACACCACAGTAGTGATGGTACAGTGAACTACAGTGGCAGCACAACATCACAGTAGAGATGGTGATGGTACAGTGAACTAGAGTGGCAGCATAACACCACAGTAGTGATGGTGATGGTACAGTGAACTACAGTGTCAGCACAACACCACAGTAGTGATGGTGATGGTACAGTGAACTAGAGTGGCAGCACAACACCACAGTAGTGATGGTGATGGTACAGGGAACTAGAGTGGCAGCACAACACCACAGTAGTGATGGTGATGGTACAGTGAACTAGAGTGGCAGCACAACACCACAGTAGTGATGGTGGTGGTACAGTGAACTAGAGTGGCAGCACAACACCACAAAGGTGATGGTGGTGGTACAGTGAACTAGAGTGGCAGCAAACCCCACAGTAGTGATGGTGGTGGTACAGTGAACTAGAGTGGCAGCATAACCAACATTAGCGATGGTGGTGGTACAGTGAACTAGAGTAGCAGCACAACACCACAGTAGTGATGGTACAGTGAACTAGAGTGGCAGCACAACACCACAGTAGTGATGGTACAGTGAACTAGAGTGGCAGCACAACACCACAGTAGTGATGGTGGTGGTACAGTGAACTAGAGTGGCAGCATAACACCACAGTAGTGATGGTACAGTGAACTAGAGTGGCAGCACAACACCACAGTAGTGATGGTACAGTGAACTAGAGTGGCAGCACAACACCACAGTAGTGATGGTACAGTGAACTAGAGTGGCAGCACAACACCACAGTAGTGATGGTACAGTGAACTAGAGTGGCAGCACAACACCACAGTAGTGATGGTACAGTGAACTAGAGTGGCAGCACAACACCACAGTAGTGATGGTACAGTGAACTAGAGTGGCAGCACAACACCACAGTAGTGATGGTACAGTGAACTAGAGTGGCAGCACAACACCACAGTAGTGATGGTACAGTGAACTAGAGTGGCAGCACAACACCACAGTAGTGATGGTACAGTGAACTACAGTGGCAGCACAACATCACAGTAGTGATGGTGATGGTACAGTGAACTAGAGTGGCAGCATAACACCACAGTAGTGATGGTGATGGTACAGTGAACTACAGTGTCAGCACAACACCACAGTAGTGATGGTGATGGTACAGTGAACTAGAGTGGCAGCACAACACCACAGTAGTGATGGTGATGGTACAGGGAACTAGAGTGGCAGCACAACACCACAGTAGTGATGGTGATAGTACAGTGAACTAGAGTGGCAGCACAACACCACAGTAGTGATGGTGGTGGTACAGTGAACTAGAGTGGCAGCACAACACCACAGAAGTGATGGTGGTGGTACAGTGAACTAGAGTGGCAGCAAACCCCACAGTAGTGATGGTGGTGGTACAGTGAACTAGAGTGGCAGCATAACCAACATTAGTGATAGTAGTGGTACAGTGAACTAGAGTAGCAGCACAACACAACAGTAGTGATGGTGGTGGTACAGTGAACTAGAGTGGCAGCACAACACCACAGTAGTGATGGTACAGTGAACTAGAGTGGCAGCACAACACCACAGTAGTGATGGTACAGTGAACTAGAGTGGCAGCACAACACCACAGTAGTGATGGTGGTGGTACAGTGAACTAGAGTGGCAGCACAACACCACAGTAGTGATGGTACAGTGAACTAGAGTGGCAGCACAACACCACAGTAGTGATGGTACAGTGAACTAGAGTGGCAGCACAACACCACAGTAGTGATGGTGGTAGTACAGTGAACTAGAGTGGCAGCACAACACCACAGTAGTGATGGTACAGTGAACTAGAGTGGCAGCACAACACCACAGTAGTGATGGTACAGTGAACTAGAGTGGCAGCACAACACCACAGTAGTGATGGTACAGTGAACTACAGTGGCAGCACAACATCACAGTAGTGATGGTGATGTTACAGTGAACTAGAGTGGCAGCATAACACCACAGTAGTGATGGTGATGGTACAGTGAACTACAGTGTCAGCACAACACCACAGTAGTGATGGTGATGGCCCAGTGAACTAGAGTGGCAGCACAACACCACAGTAGTGATGGTGGTGGTACAGTGAACTAGAGTGGCAGCACAACACCACAGTAGTGATGGTACAGTGAACTAGAGTGGCAGCACAACACCACAGTAGTGATGGTGCAGTGAACTAGAGTGGCAGCACAACACCACAGTAGTGATGGTACAGTGAACTAGAGTGGCAGCACAACACCACAGTAATGATGGTACAGTGAACTAGAGTGGCAGCACAACACCACAGTAGTGATGGTGGTGGTACAGTGAACTAGAGTGGCAGCACAACACCACAGTAGTGATGGTGGTGGTACAGTGAACTAGAGTGGCAGCACAACACCACAGTAGTGATGGTACAGTGAACTAGAGTGGCAGCACAACACCACAGTAGTGATGGTATAGTGAACTAGAGTGGCAGCACAACACCACAGTAGTGATGGTACAGTGAACTACAGTGGCAGCACAACATCACAGTAGTGATGGTGATGGTACAGTGAACTAGAGTGGCAGCATAACACCACAGTAGTGATGGTGATGGTACAGTGAACTACAGTGTCAGCACAACACCACAGTAGTGATGGTGATGGTACAGTGAACTAGAGTGGCAGCACAACACCACAGTAGTGATGGTGATGGTACAGGGAACTAGAGTGGCAGCACAACACCACAGTAGTGATGGTGATGGTACAGTGAACTAGAGAGCAGCACAACACCACAGTAGTGATGGTGGTGGTACAGTGAACTAGAGTGGCAGCACAACACCACAGAAGTGATGGTGGTGGTACAGTGAACTAGAGTGGCAGCAAACCCCACAGTAGTGATGGTGGTGGTACAGTGAACTAGAGTGGCAGCATAACCAACATTAGCGATGGTGGTGGTACAGTGAACTAGAGTAGCAGCACAACACCACAGTAGTGATGGTACAGTGAACTAGAGTGGCAGCACAACACCACAGTAGTGATGGTACAGTGAACTAGAGTGGCAGCACAACACCACAGTAGTGATGGTGGTGGTACAGTGAACTAGAGTGGCAGCATAACACCACAGTAGTGATGGTACAGTGAACTAGAGTGGCAGAACAACACCACAGTAGTGATGGTACAGTGAACTAGAGTGGCAGCACAACACCACAGTAGTGATGGTACAGTGAACTAGAGTGGCAGCACAACACCACAGTAGTGATGGTACAGTGAACTAGAGTGGCAGCACAACACCACAGTAGTGATGGTACAGTGAACTAGAGTGGCAGCACAACACCACAGTAGTGATGGTACAGTGAACTAGAGTGGCAGCACAACACCACAGTAGTGATGGTACAGTGAACTAGAGTGGCAGCACAACACCACAGTAGTGATGGTACAGTGAACTAGAGTGGCAGCACAACACCACAGTAATGATGGTACAGTGAACTAGAGTGGCAGCACAACACCACAGTAGTGATGGTGGTGGTACAGTGAACTAGAGTGGCAGCACAACACCACAGTAGTGATGGTGGTGGTACAGTGAACTAGAGTGGCAGCACAACACCACAGTAGTGATGGTACAGTGAACTAGAGTGGCAGCACAACACCACAGTAGTGATGGTATAGTGAACTAGAGTGGCAGCACAACACCACAGTAGTGATGGTACAGTGAACTACAGTGGCAGCACAACATCACAGTAGTGATGGTGATGGTACAGTGAACTAGAGTGGCAGCACAACACCACAGTAGTGATGGTGATGGTACAGTGAACTAGAGTGGCAGCATAACCAACATTAGCGATGGTGTTGGTACAGTGAACTAGAGTAGCAGCACAACACCACAGTAGTGATGGTACAGTGAACTAGAGTGGCAGCACAACACCACAGTAGTGATGGTACAGTGAACTAGAGTGGCAGCACAACACCACAGAAGTGATGGTGGTGGTACAGTGAACTACAGTGGCAGCAAACCCCACAGTAGTAATGGTGGTGGTACAGTGAACTAGAGTGGCAGCATAACCAACATTAGCGATGGTGTTGGTACAGTGAACTAGAGTAGCAGCACAACACCACAGTAGTGATGGTACAGTGAACTAGAGTGGCAGCACAACACCACAGTAGTGATGGTACAGTGAACTAGAGTGGCAGCACAACACCACAGTAGTGATGGTGGTGGTACAGTGAACTAGAGTGGCAGCATAACACCACAGTAGTGATGGTACAGTGAACTAGAGTGGCAGCACAACACCACAGTAGTGATGGTACAGTGAACTAGAGTGGCAGCACAACACCACAGTAGTGATGCTACAGTGAACTAGAGTGGCAGCACAACACCACAGTAGTGATGGTACAGTGAACTAGGGTGGCAGCACAACACCACAGTAGTGATGGTACAGTGAACTAGAGTGGCAGCACAACACCACAGTAGTGATGGTGGTGGTACAGTGAACTAGAGTGGCAGCACAACACCACAGTAGTGATGGTACAGTGAACTAGAGTGGCAGCACAACACCACAGTAGTGATGGTACAGTGAACTAGAGTGGCAGCACAACACCACAGTAGTGATGGTACAGTGAACTACAGTGGCAGCACAACATCACAGTAGTGATGGTGATGGTACAGTGAACTAGAGTGGCAGCATAACACCACAGTAGTGATAGTGATGGTACAGTGAACTACAGTGTCAGCACAACACCACAGTAGTGATGATGATGGTACAGAGAACTAGAGTGGCAGCACAACACCACAGTAGTGATGGTGATGGTACAGGGAACTAGAGTGGCAGCACAACACCACAGTAGTGATGGTGATAGTACAGTGAACTAGAGTGGCAGCACAACACCACAGTAGTGATGGTGGTGGTACAGTGAACTAGAGTGGCAGCACAACACCACAGAAGTGATGGTGGCGGTACAGTGAACTAGAGTGGCAGCAAACCCCACAGTAGTGATGGTGGTGGTACAGTGAACTAGAGTGGCAGCATAACCAACATTAGTGATGGTAGTGGTACAGTGAACTAGAGTAGCAGCACAACACAACAGTAGTGATGGTGGTGGTACAGTGAACTAGAGTGGCAGCACAACACCACAGTAGTGATGGTACAGTGAACTAGAGTGGCAGCACAACACCACAGTAGTGATGGTACAGTGAACTAGAGTGGCAGCACAACACCACAGTAGTGATGGTACAGTGAACTAGAGTGGCAGCACAACACCACAGTAGTGATGGTACAGTGAACTAGAGTGGCAGCACAACACCACAGTAGTGATGGTACAGTGAACTAGAGTGGCAGCACAACACCACAGTAGTGATGGTACAGTGAACTAGAGTGGCAGCACAACACCACAGTAGTGATGGTACAGTGAACTAGAGTGGCAGCACAACACCACAGTAGTGATGGTACAGTGAACTAGAGTGGCAGCACAACACCACAGTAGTGATGGTGGTAGTACAGTGAACTAGAGTGGCAGCACAACACCACAGTAGTGATGGTACAGTGAACTAGAGTGGCAGCACAACACCACAGTAGTGATGGTACAGTGAACTAGAGTGGCAGCACAACACCACAGTAGTGATGGTACAGTGAACTACAGTGGCAGCACAACATCACAGTAGTGATGGTGATGGTACAGTGAACTAGAGTGGCAGCATAACACCACAGTAGTGATGGTGATGGTACAGTGAACTACAGTGTCAGCACAACACCACAGTAGTGATGGTGATGGCCCAGTGAACTAGAGTGGCAGCACAACACCACAGTAGTGATGGTGATGGTACAGTGAACTAGAGTGGCAGCACAACACCACAGTAGTGATGGTGGTGGTACAGTGAACTAGAGTGGTAGCACAACACCACAGTAGTGATGGTGGTGGTACAGTGAACTAGAGTGGCAGCACAACACCACAGTAGTGATGGTGGTGGTACAGTGAACTAGAGTGGCGGCACAACACCACAGTAGTGATGGTACAGTGAACTAGAGTGGCAACACAACACCACAGTAGTGATGGTGATGGTACAGTGAACTAGAGTGGCAGCACAACACCACAGTAGTGATGGTGATGGTACAGTGAACTAGAGTGGCAGCACAACACCACAGTAGTGATGGTGATGGTACAGTGAACCAGAGTGGCAGCACAACACCACAGTAGTGATGATACAGTGAACTAGAGTGGCAGCACAACACCACAGTAGTGATGGTGATGGTACAGTGAACTAGAGTGGCAGCATAACACAACAGTAGTGATGGTGATGGTACAGTGAACTAGAGTGGCAGCACAACACCACAGTAGTGATGGTGATGGTACAGTGAACTAGAGTGGCAGCACAACACCACAGTAGTGATGGTGGTGGTACAGTAAACTAGAGTGGCAGCACAACACCACAGTAGTGATGGTGGTGGTACAGTGAACTAGAGTGGCAGCACAACACCACAGTAGTGATGGTACAGTGAACTAGAGTGGCAGCACAACACCACAGTAGTGATGGTACAGTGAACTAGAGTGGCAGCACAACACCACAGTAGTGATGGTACAGTGAACTAGAGTGGCAGCACAACACCACAGTAGTGATGGTACAGTGAACTAGAGTGGCAGCACAACACCACAGTAGTGATGGTGGTAGTACAGTGAACTAGAGTGGCAGCACAACACCACAGTAGTGATGGTACAGTGAACTAGAGTGGCAGCACAACACCACAGTAGTGATGGTACAGTGAACTAGAGTGGCAGCACAACACCACAGTAGTGATGGTACAGTGAACTACAGTGGCAGCACAACATCACAGTAGTGATGGTGATGGTACAGTGAACTAGAGTGGCAGCATAACACCACAGTAGTGATGGTGATGGTACAGTGAACTAGAGTGGCAGCACAACACCACAGTAGTGATGGTGATGGTACAGTGAACTAGAGTGGCAGCACAACACCACAGTAGTGATGGTGGTGGTACAGTGAACTAGAGTGGCCGCACAACACCACAGTAGTGATGGTAGAGTGAACTAGAGTGGCAGCACAACACCACAGTAGTGGTGGTGGTGATGGTACAGTGAACTAGAGTAGCAGCACAACACCACAGTAGTGATGGTAAAGTGAACTAGAGTGTCAGCACAACACCACAATAGTGATGGTACAGTGAACTAGAGTGGCAGCACAACACCACAGTAGTGATGGTGATGGTACAGTGAACTAGAGTGGCAGCACAACACCACAGTAGTGATGGTGGTGGTACAGTGAACTAGAGTGGCCGCACAACACCACAGTAGTGATGGTAGAGTGAACTAGAGTGGCAGCACAACACCACAGTAGTGATGGTACAGTTAACTAGAGTGGCAGCACAACACCACAGTAGTGATGGTGGTGGTACAGTGAACTAGAGTGGCCGCACAACACCACAGTAGTGATGGTAGAGTGAACTAGAGTGGCAGCACAACACCACAGTAGTGATGGTACAGTGAACTAGAGTGGCAGCACAACACCACAGTAGTGATGGTACAGTGAACTAGAGTGGCAGCACAACACCACAGTAGTGATGGTACAGTGAACTAGAGTGGCAGCACAACACCACAGTAGTGATGGTACAGGGAACTACAGTGGCAGCACAACATCACAGTAGTGATGGTGATGGTACAGTGAACTAGAGTGGCAGCATAACACCACAGTAGTGATGGTGATAGTACAGTGAACTACAGTGTCAGCACAACACCACAGTTGTGATGGTGATGGCCCAGTGAACTAGAGTGGCAGCACAACACCACAGTAGTGATGGTGATGGTGCAGTGAACTAGAGTGGCAGCACAACACCACAGTAGTGATGGTGATGGTACAGTGAACTAGAGTGGCAGCACAACACCACAGTAGTGATGGTGGTGGTACAGTGAACTAGAGTGGTAGCACAACAACACAGTAGTGATGGTGGTGGTACAGTGAACTAGAGTGGCAGCACAACACCACAGTAGTGATGGTGGTGGTACAGTGAACTAGAGTGGCGGCACAACACCACAGTAGTGATGGTACAGTGAACAAGAGTGGCAACACAACACCACAGTAGTGATGGTGATGGTACAGTGAACTACAGTGGCAGCACAACACCACAGTAGTGATGGTGATGGTACAGTGAACTAGAGTGGCAGCACAACACCACAGTAGTGATGGTGATGGTACAGTGAACTAGAGTGGCAGCACAACACCACAGTAGTGATGATACAGTGAACTAGAGTGGCAGCACAACACCACAGTAGTGATGGTGATGGTACAGTGAACTAGAGTGGCAGCATAACACCACAGTAGTGATGGTACAGTGAACTAGAGTGGCAGCACAACACCACAGTAGTGATGGTACAGTGAACTACAGTGGCAGCACAACACCACAGTAGTGATGGTGATGGTGCAGTGAACTAGAGTGGCAGCACAACACCACAGTAGTGATGGTGATGGTACAGTGAACTAGAGTGGCAGCACAACACCACAGTAGTTATGGTGGTGGTACAGTGAACTAGAGTGGTAGCACAACACCACAGTAGTGATGGTGGTGGTACAGTGAACTAGAGTGGCAGCACAACACCACAGTAGTGATGGTGGTGGTACAGTGAACTAGAGTGGCGGCACAACACCACAGTAGTGATGGTACAGTGAACTAGAGTGGCAACACAACACCACAGTAGTGATGGTGATGGTACAGTGAACTAGAGTGGCAGCACAACACCACAGTAGTGATGGTGATGGTACAGTGAACTAGAGTGGTAGCACAACACCACAGTAGTGATGGTGATGGTACAGTGAACCAGAGTGGCAGCACAACACCACAGTAGTGATGATACAGTGAACTAGAGTGGCAGCACAACACCACAGTAGTGATGGTGATGGTACAGTGAACTAGAGTGGCAGCATAACACAACAGTAGTGATGGTGATGGTACAGTGAACTAGAGTGGCAGCACAACACCACAGTAGTGATGGTGATGGTACAGTGAACTAGAGTGGCAGCACAACACCACAGTAGTGATGGTGGTGGTACAGTGAACTAGAGTGGCAGCACAACACCACAGTAGTGATGGTGGTGGTACAGTGAACTAGAGTGGCAGCACAACACCACAGTAGTGATGGTGATGTTACAGTGAACTAGAGTGGCAGCATAACACCACAGTAGTGATGGTGATGGTACAGTGAACTAGAGTGGCAGCACAACACCACAGTAGTGATGGTGATGGTACAGTGAACTAGAGTGGCAACACAACACCACAGTAGTGATGGTGGTGGTACAGTGAACTAGAGTGGCCGCACAACACCACAGTAGTGATGGTAGAGTGAACTAGAGTGGCAGCACAACACCACAGTAGTGGTGGTGGTGATGGTACAGTGAACTAGAGTGGCAGCACAACACCACAGTAGTGATGGTAAAGTGAACTAGAGTGGCAGCACAACACCACAATAGTGATGGTACAGTGAACTAGAGTGGCAGCACAACACCACAGTAGTGATGGAACAGTGAACTAGAGTGGCAGCACAACACCACAGTAGTGATGGTGATGGTACAGTGAACTAGAGTGGCAGCACAACACCACAGTAGTGATGGTGATGGTACAGTGAACTAGAGTGGCAGCACAACACCACAGTAGTGATGGTGATAGTACAGTGAACTAGATTGGCAGCACAACACCACAGTAGTGATGGTGGTGGTACAGTGAACTAGAGTGGCCGCACAACACCACAGTAGTGATGGTAGAGTGAACTAGAGTGGCAGCACAACACCACAGTAGTGATGGTACAGTGAACTAGAGTGGCAGCACAACACCACAGTAGTGATGGTGGTGGTACAGTGAACTAGAGTGGCAGCACAACACCACAGTAGTGATGGTACAGTGAACTAGAGTGGCAGCACAACACCACAGTAGTGATGGTACAGTGAACTAGAGTGGCAGCACAACACCACAGTAGTGATGGTACAGTGAACTACAGTGGCAGCACAACATCACAGTAGTGATGGTGATGGTACAGTGAACTAGAGTGGCAGCATAACACCACAGTAGTGATGGTGATGGTACAGTGAACTACAGTGTCAGCACAACACCACAGTAGTGATGGTGATGGCCCAGTGAACTAGAGTGGCAGCACAACACCACAGTAGTGATGGTGATGGTGCAGTGAACTAGAGTGGCAGCACAACACCACAGTAGTGATGGTGATGGTACAGTGAACTAGAGTGGCAGCACAACACCACAGTAGTGATGGTGGTGGTAGAGTGAACTAGAGTGGCAGCACAACACCACAGTAGTGATGGTACAGTGAACTAGAGTGGCAGCACAACACCACAGTAGTGATGGTACAGTGAACTAGAGTGGCAGCACAACACCACAGTAGTGATGGTACAGTGAACTAGAGTGGCAGCACAACACCACAGAAGTGATGGTACAGTGAACTAGAGTGGCAGCACAACACCACAGTAGTGATGGTACAGTGAACTAGAGTGGCAGCACAACACCACAGTAGTGATGGTGGTAGTACAGTGAACTAGAGTGGCAGCACAACACCACAGTAGTGATGGTACAGTGAACTAGAGTGGCAGAACAACACCACAGTAGTGATGGTACAGTGAACTAGAGTGGCAGCACAACACCACAGTAGTGATGGTACAGTGAACTACAGTGGCAGCACAACATCACAGTAGTGATGGTGATGGTACAGTGAACTAGAGTGGCAGCATAACACCACAGTAGTGATGGTGATGGTACAGTGAACTACAGTGTCAGCACAACACCACAGTAGTGATGGTGATGGCCCAGTGAACTAGAGTGGCAGCACAACACCACAGTAGTGATGGTGATGGTGCAGTGAACTAGAGTGGCAGCACAACACCACAGTAGTGATGGTGATGGTACAGTGAACTAGAGTGGCAGCACAACACCACAGTAGTGATGGTGGTGGTACAGTGAACTACAGTGTCAGCACAACACCACAGTAGTGATGGTGGTGGTACAGTGAACTAGAGTGGCAGCACAACACAACAGTAGTGATGGTGGTGGTACAGTGAACTAGAGTGGCGGCACAACACCACAGTAGTGATGGTGATGGTACAGTGAACTAGAGTGGCAGCACAACACCACAGTAGTGATGGTGATGGTACAGTGAACTAGAGTGGCAGCACAACACCACAGTAGTGATGGTGATGGTACAGTGAACCAGAGTGGCAGCACAACACCACAGTAGTGATGGTGGTGGTACAGTGAACAAGAGTGGCAGCACAACACCACAGTAGTGATGGTGATGGTACAGTGAACTAGAGTAGCAGCACAACACCACAGAAGTGATGGTGATGGTACAGTGAACTAGAGTGGCAGCACAACACCACAGTAGTGATGGTACAGTGAACTAGAGTGGCAGCACAACACCACAGTAGTGATGGTACAGTGAACTAAAGTGGCAGCACAACACCACAATAGTGATGGTACAGTGAACTAGAGTGGCAGCACAACACGACAGTAGTGATAATGATGGTACAGTGAACTAGAGTGGCAGCACAACACCACAGTAGTGATGGTGGTGGTACAGTGAACTAGAGTGGCAGCACAACACCACAGTAGTGATGGTGGTGGTACAGTGAACTAGAGTGGCAGCACAACACCACAGTAGTGATGGTGATGTTACAGTGAACTAGAGTGGCAGCATAACACCACAGTAGTGATGGTGATGGTACAGTGAACTAGAGTGGCAGCACAACACCACAGTAGTGATGGTGATGGTACAGTGAACTAGAGTGGCAGCACAACACCACAGTAGTGATGGTGGTGGTACAGTGAACTAGAGTGGCCGCACAACACCACAGTAGTGATGGTAGAGTGAACTAGAGTGGCAGCACAACACCACAGTAGTGGTGGTGGTGATGGTACAGTGAACTAGAGTGGCAGCACAACACCACAGTAGTGATGGTAAAGTGAACTAGAGTGGCAGCACAACACCACAATAGTGATGGTACAGTGAACTAGAGTGGCAGCACAACACCACAGTAGTGATGGAACAGTGAACTAGAGTGGCAGCACAACACCACAGTAGTGATGGTGATGGTACAGCGAACTAGAGTGGCAGCACAACACCACAGTAGTGATGGTGATGGTACAGTGAACTAGAGTGGCAGCACAACACCACAGTAGTGATGGTGATAGTACAGTGAACTAGATTGGCAGCACAACACCACAGTAGTGATGGTGGTGGTACAGTGAACTAGAGTGGCCGCACAACACCACAGTAGTGATGGTAGAGTGAACTAGAGTGGCAGCACAACACCACAGTAGTGATGGTACAGTGAACTAGAGTGGCAGCACAACACCACAGTAGTGATGGTGGTGGTACAGTGAACTAGAGTGGCAGCACAACACCACAGTAGTGATGGTACAGTGAACTAGAGTGGCAGCACAACACCACAGTAGTGATGGTACAGTGAACTAGAGTGGCAGCACAACACCACAGTAGTGATGGTACAGTGAACTACAGTGGCAGCACAACATCACAGTAGTGATGGTGATGGTACAGTGAACTAGAGTGGCAGCATAACACCACAGTAGTGATGGTGATGGTACAGTGAACTACAGTGTCAGCACAACACCACAGTAGTGATGGTGATGGCCCAGTGAACTAGAGTGGCAGCACAACACCACAGTAGTGATGGTGATGGTGCAGTGAACTAGAGTGGCAGCACAACACCACAGTAGTGATGGTGATGGTACAGTGAACTAGAGTGGCAGCACAACACCACAGTAGTGATGGTGGTGGTACAGTGAACTAGAGTGGCAGCACAACACCACAGTAGTGATGGTACAGTGAACTAGAGTGGCAGCACAACACCACAGTAGTGATGGTACAGTGAACTAGAGTGGCAGCACAACACCACAGTAGTGATGGTACAGTGAACTAGAGTGGCAGCACAACACCACAGTAGTGATGGTACAGTGAACTAGAGTGGCAGCACAACACCACAGTAGTGATGGTGGTAGTACAGTGAACTAGAGTGGCAGCACAACACCACAGTAGTGATGGTACAGTGAACTAGAGTGGCAGCACAACACCACAGTAGTGATGGTACAGTGAACTAGAGTGGCAGCACAACACCACAGTAGTGATGGTACAGTGAACTACAGTGGCAGCACAACATCACAGTAGTGATGGTGATGGTACAGTGAACTAGAGTGGCAGCATAACACCACAGTAGTGATGGTGATGGTACAGTGAACTACAGTGTCAGCACAACACCACAGTAGTGATGGTGATGGCCCAGTGAACTAGAGTGGCAGCACAACACCACAGTAGTGATGGTGATGGTGCAGTGAACTAGAGTGGCAGCACAACACCACAGTAGTGATGGTGATGGTACAGTGAACTAGAGTGGCAGCACAACACCACAGTAGTGATGGTGGTGGTACAGTGAACTACAGTGTCAGCACAACACCACAGTAGTGATGGTGGTGGTACAGTGAACTAGAGTGGCAGCACAACACCACAGTAGTGATGGTGGTGGTACAGTGAACTAGAGTGGCGGCACAACACCACAGTAGTGATGGTGATGGTACAGTGAACTAGAGTGGCAGCACACACCACAGTAGTGATGGTGATGGTACAGTGAACTAGAGTGGCAGCACAACACCACAGTAGTGATGGTGATGGTACAGTGAACCAGAGTGGCAGCACAACACCACAGTAGTGATGGTGGTGGTACAGTGAACAAGAGTGGCAGCACAACACCACAGTAGTGATGGTGATGGTACAGTGAACTAGAGTAGCAGCACAACACCACAGAAGTGATGGTGATGGTACAGTGAACTAGAGTGGCAGCACAACACCACAGTAGTGATGGTACAGTGAACTAGAGTGGCAGCACAACACCACAGTAGTGTTGGTACAGTGAACTAAAGTGGCAGCACAACACCACAATAGTGATGGTACAGTGAACTAGAGTGGCAGCACAACACGACAGTAGTGATAATGATGGTACAGTGAACTAGAGTGGCAGCATAACACCTCAATAGTGATGGTGATGGTACAGTGAACTAGAGTGGCAGCACAACACCACAGTAGTGATGGTGGTGGTACAGTGAACTAGAGTGGCAGCACAACACCACAGTAGTGATGGTGGTGGTACAGTGAACTAGAGTGGTAGCACAACAGCACAGTAGTAGTAATGATGGTACAGTGAACTAGAGTGGCAGCACAACACTACAGTAGTGATGGTGGGTGGTACAGTGAACTAGAGTGGCAGCACAACACCACAGTAGTGATGGTACAGTGAACTAGAGTAGCAGCACAACACGACAGTAGTGATAATGATGGTACAGTGAACTAGAGTGGCAGCACATCACCACAGTAGTGATGGGACAGTGAACTAGAGTGGCAGCACAACACTACAGTAGTGATGGTACAGTGAACTAGAGTAGCAGCACAACACCACAGTAGTGATGGTGGTAGTACAGTGAACTAGAGTGGCAGCACAACACTACAGTAGTGATGGTGGTGGTACAGTGAACTAGAGTGGCAGCACAACACCACCGATGTGATGGTGGTGGTACAGTGAACTAGAGTGGCAGCAACAACACCACAGTAGTGATGGTACAGTGAACTAGAGTGGCAGCACAATGCCATAATAGTGATGGTGGTGGTACAGTGAACTAGAGTGGCAGCACAACACCACAGTAGTGGTGGTGGTGGTACAGTGAACTAGAGTGGCAGCACAACACTACAGTAGTGATGGTGATGGTACAGTGAACTAGAGTGGCAGCACAACACCACAGTAGTGATGGTACAGTGAACTAGAGTAGCAGCACAACACCATAGTAGTGATAGTGATGGTACAGTGAACTAGAGTGGCAGCACAACACCACAGTAGTGATGGTGGTGGTACAGTGAACTAGAGTGGCAGCACAACACCACAGTAGTGATGGTGATGGTACAGTGAACTAGAGTGGCAGCACAACACCACAGTAGTGATGGTGGTTGTACAGTGAACTAGAGTGGCAGCACAACACCACCGATGTGATGGTGGTGGTACAGTGAACTAGAGTGGCAGCACAACACCACAGTAGTGATGGTGGTGGTACAGTGAACAAGAGTGGCAGCACAACACCACAGTAGTGATGGTGATGGTACAGTGAACTAGAGTAGCAGCACAACACCACAGAAGTGATGGTGATGGTACAGTGAACTAGAGTGGCAGCACAACACGACAGTAGTGATGGTACAGTGAACTAGAGTGGCAGCACAACACCACAGTAGTGATGGTACAGTGAACTAAAGTGGCAGCACAACACCACAGTAGTGATGGTGGTGGTACAGTGAACCTAGAGTGGCAGCACAACACCACAATAGTGATGGTGATGGTACAGTGAACTAGAGTGGCAGCACAACACCACAGTAGTGGTGGTATAGTGAACTAGAGTGGTAGCACAACACCACAGTAGTGATAATGATGGTACAGTGAACTAGAGTGGCAGCACAACACCACAGTACTGACGGTGGGGGTACAGTGAACTAGAGTGGCAGCACAACACCACAGTAGTGATGGTGGTGGTACAGTGAACTAGAGTGGCAGCACAACACCACAGTACTGACGGTGGGGGTACAGTGAACTAGAGTGGCAGCACAACACCACAGTAGTGATGGTGATGGTACAGTAAACTAGAGTGGCAGCACAACACCACAGTAGTGATGGTGATGGTACAGTGAACATGAGTGGCAGCACAACACCACAGTAGTGATGGTGGTGGTACAGTGAACTAGAGTGGCAGCACAACACCACAGTAGTGATGGTGATGGTACAGTGAACTAGAGTGGCAGCACAACACCACAGTAGTGATGGTACTGTGAACTAGAGGGGCAGCACAACACCACAGTAGTGATAATGGTGGTACATTGAACTAGAGTGGCAGCACAACACCACAGTAGTGATGGTGGTGGTACAGTGAACTGGAGTGGCAGCACAACACCACAGTAGTGATGGTGGTGGTACAGTGAACTAGAGTGGCAACACAACACCACAGTAGTGATGGTGGTGGTACAGTGAACTAGAGTGGCAGCACAACACCACAGTAGTGATGGTGATGGTACAGTGAACTAGAGTGGCAGCACAACACCACAGTAGTGATGGTACAGCGAACTAGAGTGGCAGCACAACACCACAGTAGTGATGGTACAGCGAACTAGAGTGGCAGCACAACACCACAGTAGTGATGGTACAGTGAACTAGAGTAGCAGCACAACACCACAGTAGTGATAATGATGGTGCAGTGAACTAGAGTGGCAGCACAACACCACAGTAGTGATGGTGGTGGTACAGTGAACTAGAGTGGCAGCACAACACCACAGTAGTGATGGTACAGTGAACTAGAGTGGCAGCACTAACACCACAGTAGTGATGGTACAGTGAACTAGAGTAGCAGCACAACACCAACAGTAGTGATGTGGTGGTACAGTGAACTAGAGTGGCAGCACAACACCACAGTAGTGATGGTGATGGTACAGTGAACTAGAGGTGGCAGCACAACACCACAGTAGTGATGATGATGGTACAGTGAACTAGAGTGGCAGCACAACACCACAGTAGTGATGGTACAGTGAACTAGAGTGGCAGCAGAACACCACAGTAGTGATGGTGATGGTACAGTGAACTAGAGTGGCAGCACAACACCACAGTAGTGATATTGGTGGTACAGTGAACTAGAGTGGCAGCACAACACCACAGTAGTGATGGTGGTGGTACAGTGAACTAGAGTGGCAGCACAACACCACCGATGTGATGGTGGTGGTACAGTGAACTAGAGTGGCAGCACAACACACAGTAGTGATGGTGGTGGTACAGTGAACAAGAGTGGCAGCACAACACCACAGTAGTGATGGTGATGGTACAGTGAACTAGAGTAGCAGCACAACACCACAGAAGTGATGGTGATGGTACAGTGAACTAGAGTGGCAGCACAACATGACAGTAGTGATGGTACAGTGAACTAGAGTGGCAGCACAACACCACAGTAGTGATGGTACAGTGAACTAAAGTGGCAGGCACAACACCACAGTAGTGATGGTGGTGGTACAGTGAACTAGAGTGGCAGCACAACACCACAATAGTGATGGTGGTGGTACAGTGAACTAGAGTGGCAGCAAACACCTACAGTAGTGGTGATACAGTGAACTAGGAGTAGCAGCACAACACCACAGTAGTGATGGTACAGTGAACGAGAGTGGCAGCACAACACCATAGTAGTGGTGGTACAGTGAACTAGAGAGGTAGCACAACACCACAGTAGTGATAATGATGGTACAGTGAACTAGAGTGGCAGCACAACACCACAGTAGTGATGGTGGTGGTACAGTGAACTAGAGTAGCAGCACAACACCACAGTAGTGATAATGATGGTACAGTGAACTAGAGTGGCAGCACAACACCACAGTACTGACGGGGGGGTACAGTGAACTAGAGTGGCAGCACCACCACAGTAGTGATGGTACAGTGACTAGAGTGGCAGCAACACCACAGTAGTGATAATACAGTGAACTAGAGTAGCAGCACAACACCACAGTAGTGATAATGATGGTACAGTGAACTAGAGTGGCAGCACAACACCACAGTAGTGATGGTGGTGGTACAGTGAACTAGAGTGGCAGCACAACACCACAGTAGTGATGGTGATGGTACAGTGAACTAGAGTGGCAGCACAACACCACAGTAGTGATGAGATGGTACAGTGAACTAGAGTGGCAGCACAACACCACAGTAGTGATGGTACAGTGAACTAGAGTGGCAGCAACACCACAGTAGTGATGGTGGGTACAGTGAACTAGAGTGGCAGCACAACACCACAGTAGTGATATTGGTGTACAGTGAACTAGAGTGGCAGCACAACACCACAGTAGTGATGGTGGTGGTACAGTGAACTAGAGTGGCAGCACAACCACCGATGTGATGGTGGTGGTACAGTGAACTAGAGTGGCAGCACAACACCACAGTAGTGATGGTGGTGGTACAGTGAACAAGAGTGGCAGCAAAACCACAGTAGTGATGGTGATGGTACAGTGAACTAGAGTAGCAGCACAACACCACAGAAGTGAGGTGATGGTACAGTGAACTAGAGTGGCAGCACAACATGACAGTAGTGATGGTACAGTGAACTAGAGTGCAGCACAACACCACAGTAGTGATGGTACAGTGAACTAAAGTGGCAGCACAACACCACAGTAGTGATGGTGGTGGTACACGTGAACTAGAGTGGCAGCACAACACCACAATAGTGATGGTGGTGGTACAGTGAACTAGAGTGGCAGCAGAACACTACAGTAGTGGTGATACAGTGAACTAGAGTAGCAGCACAACACCACAGTAGTGATGGTACAGTGAACGAGAGTGGCAGCACAACACCACAGTAGTGGTGGTACAGTGAACTAGAGAGTAGCACAACACCACAGTAGTGATAATGAGGTACAGTGAACTAGAGTGGCAGCACAACACCACAGTAGTGATGGTGGTGGTACAGTGAACTAGAGTAGCAGCACAACACCACAGTAGTGATAATGATGGTACAGTGAACTAGAGTGGCAGCACAACACCACAGTACTGACGGTGGGTGGTACAGTGAACTAGAGTGCAGCACTACACCACAGTAGTGATGGTACAGTGAACTAGAGTGGCAGCACTACACCACAGTAGTGATAATACAGTGAACTAGAGTAGCAGCACAACACCACAGTAGGATAAGGATGGTACAGTGAACTAGAGTGGCAGCACAACACCACAGTAGTGATGGTGGTGGTACAGTGAACTAGAGTGGCAGCACAACACCACAGTACTGACGGTGGGGGTACAGGAACTAGAGTGGCAGCACAACACCACAGTAGTGATGGTGATGGTACAGTAAACTAGAGTGGCAGCACAACACCACAGTAGTGATGGTGATGGTACAGTGAACATGAGTGGCAGCACAACACCACAGTAGTGATGGTGGTGGTACCGTGAACTAGAGTGTCAGCACAACACCACAGTAGTGATGGTGATGGTACAGTGAACTAGAGTGGCAGCACAACACCACAGTAGTGATGGTACTGTGAACTAGAGTGGCAGCACAACACCACAGTAGTGATAATGGTGGTACAGTGAACTAGAGTGGCTGCACAACACCACAGTAGTGATGGTGATGGTACAGTGAACTAGAGTGGCAGCACAACACCACAGTAGTGATGGTGGTGGTACAGTGAACTAGAGTGGCAACACAACACCACAGTTGTGATGGTGGTGGTACAGTGAACTAGAGTCGCAGCCAACACCACAGTAGTGATGGTGATGGTACAGTGAACTAGAGGTGGCAGCACAACACCACAGTAGTGATGGCACAGCGAACTAGAGTGGCAGCACAACACCACAGTAGTGATGGTACAGTGAACTAGAGTTGCAGCACAACACCACAGTAGTGATAATGATGGTGCAGTGAACTAGAGTGGCAGCACAACACCACAATAGTGATGGTGTGGTACAGTGAACTAGAGTGGCAGCAGAACACTACAGTAGTGGTGATACAGTGAACTAGAGTAGCAGCACAACACCACAGTAGTGATGGTACAGTGAACGAGAGTGGCAGCACAACACCACAGTAGTGGTGGTACAGTGAACTAGAGAGGTAGCACAACACCACAGTAGTGATAATGATGGTACAGTGAACTAGAGTGGCAGCACAACACCACAGTAGTGATGGTGGTGGTACAGTGAACTAGAGTGGCAGCATAACACCACAGTAGTGATGGTACAGTGAACTAGAGTAGCAGCACAACACCACAGTAGTGATAATGATGGTACAGTGAACTAGAGTGGCAGCACAACACCACAGTACTGACGGTGGGGGTACAGTGAACTAGAGTGGCAGCACTACACCACAGTAGTGATGGGTACAGTGAACTAGAGTGGCAGCACTACACACAGTAGTGATAATACAGTGAACTAGAGTAGCAGCACAACACCACAGTAGTGAAATGAGGTACAGTGAACTAGAGTGGCAGCACAACACCACAGTAGTGATGGTGGAGGTACAGTGAACTAGAGTGGCAGCACAACACCACAGTACTGACGGTGGGGGTACAGTGAACTAGAGTGGCAGCACAACACCACAGTAGTGATGGTGATGGTACAGTAAACTAGAGTGGCAGCACAACACCACAGTAGTGATGGTGATGGTACAGTGAACATGAGTGGCAGCACAACACCACAGTAGTGATGGTGGTGGTACAGTGAACTAGAGGTCAGCACAACACCACAGTAGTGATGGTGATGGTACAGTGAACTAGAGTGGCAGCACAACACCACAGTAGTGATGGTACGTGAACTAGAGTGGCAGCACAACACACAGTAGTGATAATGGTGGTACAGTGAACTAGAGTGGCTGCACAACACCACAGTAGTGATGGTGATGGTACAGTGAACTAGAGTGGCAGCACAACACCACAGTAGTGATGGTGGTGGTACAGTGAACTAGAGTGGCAACACAACACCACAGTTGTGATGGTGGTGGTACAGTGAACTAGAGTCGCAGCACAACACCACAGTAGTGATGGTGATGTACAGTGAACTAGAGTGGCAGCACAACACCACAGTAGTGATGGCACAGCGAACTAGAGTGGCAGCACAACACCACAGTAGTGATGGTACAGTGAACTAGAGTTGCAGCACAACACCACAGTAGTGATAATGATGGTGCAGTGAACTAGAGTGGCAGCACAACACCACAGTAGTGATGGTGGTGGTACAGTGAACTAGAGTGGCAGCACAACAACCACAGTAGTGATGGTACAGTGAACTAGAGTGGCAGCACAACACCACAGTAGTGATGGTACAGTGAACTAGAGTAGCAGCACAAACACCACAGTAGTGATGGTGGTGGTACAGTGAACTAGAGTGGCAGCACAACACCACAGTAGTGATGGTGATGGTACAGTGAACTAGAGTGGCAGCACAACACCACAGTAGTGATGGTGATGGTACAGTGAACTAGAGTGGCAGCACAACACCACAGTAGTGATGGTGATGGTACAGTGAACTAGAGTTGCAGCACAACACCACAGTAGTGATGGTACAGTGAACTAGAGTGGCAGCACAACACCACCAGTAGTGATGGTGATGGTACAGTGAACTAGAGTGGCAGCACAACACCACAGTAGTGATATTGGTGGTACAGTGAACTAGAGTGGCAGCACAAACACATAGTAGTGATGGTGGTGGTACAGTGAACTAGTGTGGCAACACAACACCACAGTAGTGATGGTGGTGGTACAGTGAACTGGAGTGGCAGCACAACACCACAGTAGTGATGGTGATGGTACAGTGAACTAGAGTGGCAGCACAACACCACAGTAGTGATGGTACAGCGAACTAGAGTGGCAAACAACAACAGTAGTGATGGTACAGTGAACTAGAGCAGTAGCACAACACCACAGTAGTGATAATGATGGTACAGTGAACTTGAGTGGCAGCACAACACCACAGTAGTGATGGTGGTGGACAGTGAACTAGAGTGGCAGCAGAACACCACAGTAGTGATGGTACAGTGAACTAGAGTAGCAGCACAACACCACAGTAGTGATGGTGGTGGTACAGTGAACTAGAGTGGCAGCACAACACCACAGTAGTGATGGTGATGGTACAGTGAACTTGAGTGGCAGCACAACACCACAGTAGTGATGGTGATGGTACAGAACTAGAGTGGCAGCACTACACCATAGTAGTGATAGTGATGTACAGTGAACTAGAGTGGCAGCACAACACCACAGTAGTGATGGTGGTGTACAGTGAACTAGAGTGGCAGCACAACACCACAGTAGTGATGGTACAGTGAACTAGAGTGGCAGCACAACACCACAGTAGTGAGTGGTGGTACAGTGAACTAGAGTGGCAGCACAACACCACAGTAGTGATGGTACAGTGAACTAGAGTGGCAGCA